>NC_071119.1:4075000-4140000 GCF_024256425.1 Clarias gariepinus
AACGAAGAGATTACGACACCAACAAACATGCAACAAACGTCTTTCAACAATCACGTGTAATGGGGTGGCAGTGTGTGTGTGTGTGTGTGTGCGTGTGTGTGTGTGCGTGTGTGTGTGCGTGTGCGTGTGTCCAGCCCAAGTCAGACCAACACTAGCAAAGTCTTTTCTGGCAAAATAAATACAGAAGATTTGCTAAAATTCGTATCATATAGAGAAGATCAACTACTTTAAGGTTATTAGTTTTGTTAGTTATGTATATAAATTAGTTGTGTTTTGTATTTACTTATATTATGTATACGTTTATGTAAACTTTTTACATATTGTTTATTTTAAATATTTTTTTCTTTAATGTTAGTTTTTTTGTTTTTTTTTTTAAAGTAAGGTGGTCCGGGCACCGACCAATAACGATTAGTAACAGTTTTATTTTAGCATCAGTATCGTAAAAAACAAACAAAAAAAAAAACGATACCCAACTGTTACTACGAGCTGCAGAAGGATAATAAGATGTATATTTAATCACTCTGTACATATTTCATAAGGACTGGGATATAATCACGATACCTTGGTGATAATTCAATTAAAATTACGATTCTATACGTTTTTAAGCGTTTTATAAATATCCTGATTTGATGTTTCAATTTTAATTTTACCCGATTTTGGGCCAATTTTAAACCTTTAAAAAAAGTTTTCTCACTTAGAAACCGAGCGCAGCGTTTAAACACTACAAACTAACTTTAAACACAAGAGTTTAACATTTAACTTCAAATTAAATTAAACACTGAAGCTACATCGTTACTGAGCAGCGCGTATCTCTCTTACGTTAGTCAAGTCAAGTCGGCTCTTATTGTCATTTCAACCATATACACTTTAGTACACGATGAAAAGAAACAACGTTCCTCCAGGACCAAGGTGCTACATACGACATAAATTTACAACATAAATTAACAAAAAAATAACTAGCTAACTATCTAAGAAATCTAATTAGCTGACTAGCTGAGACAAACCAGATTATACAGAAAAAGACAACATAAAGTGCACGTGCAAACAAATCCGCCATAATTATTATTTCTAAACAAACTTAGCAAATAATTCACTCCGAACCCACGTCATGAAAATGTGTGAATAGTTCAGAGAGCGCCACCTGTAGGAACATAAAGAGACTGAGGTGTTTTACTTCCTTAGACGCCTCAGAAGTCTCAAAACTCAACTCGATTGATCAAACTAAACCCAGACAATTCTGCTCACTGTCTGATCGACCGCTTCATCTCTATCATACACAAAAAACTACAACGTTTTTTTTTATTTGGAGTCAGTGTGGCGACCGTGAATCAGCACACGAAAGAATCGTGATTCATAACTGGATCGATTTTTTTCTCTGTCTCTAATATTTTATAACGGTGCAAACGCATTATTTCGGAGCAATAAAAAAAAACAACAACACAAAATGAAGCGCTGAGACGTGACCCATGTGACGATCTCTCTGAGGCGAGAGAGAAACCTGATTCATTTTATAATAATAATAATAATAATAATAATAATAATAATAAATAAATAAATAAATTAAAAAAAACGCTGGCTTGCGACTTCAATTTCATTTTGATGAAAATCCTCCAGTGGGAGTGTTCTCCTATCGGGGGCTGAGGGGCAGATCGAATTTTCATGATTGTTATTATTGTTATTATACAGCGCGAGATAAACAGCGGCGTTAATCTGTTGCGTTTCCGTTCCCTTATCGCGGCGGCTGGAGAAAAGCAAGAGCGCCTTTCCTTTCTCCTGAACCCATCCGCACTGTAATTAGTCTTCATTCATATTCCCTCACAAGCACGCGCAAACACACACACCAACACACACGTGAGGTGAAAGGAGGTGGGGGTGGGTCGTGTTCACCAAATTAAAAATTTGTCATTAAGTGGAATTTACCATAATGCCATTTTATCTTCCAGCGGTTGGGTGAGGGAGGGGGAGAAGCGCGCGTGTGTGTTTAAGGCAAGGGGGCAGCCTTGGGTTCTGCAAATTGAAAAACCAGAATAATCCTGCCCTCTCTATTGCCCTCGTCAACATACACACACACTCACACACATACTCACACACTCACACGCACACTCACACACACACCAAATCCACAGCCATTGGGGTAATTAAATAATAGCGCTTTAAGATTTTAATTTGTCCTTTTTTCCCCCTCTCGCTAATGTAGCCGCCGTCGGCAGGGCTCTCGCTCAGAACCTATTATTGCAAGATGCATATGAAACAGGTGGGAGGGGAAAAAAACTACACACACACATACACACACACACGCTCCGCAAACCCGAATTATTAACTACCTGTATCTTCTGATTCTTATTAAGCAAAGACAATAGAGTTTAATCCTAAGAAAGACAAATCTGGCCGAGTCTCGGGACCGTCCTCATCTGGACACCGATATAAATCGGCCAATCGGGGCTTGACATGCGTTTAAGGATTAAAAAACACCAACTCGACTCGATTCGCTTTAACGCCATGTTCGGTTCAAGTTTAAAATCTGAAAACAGGCTAATCCCGTCAGGTTCAGGACGTGGGGAAGGTGAGGATGAGACAGCAGGGAGGGGTAGAAATGAGAGCCTGGGGTTACTTGCGCTTGTGCTAGTCTCCGGGGCATCTTCATCAGATTAAAAGAGGAAGATCTTCATGTCCCAAGTTGTTTTTGATCAACACGCACCAGGGTATGAGACGCTAACAACCCTTTAGACTATACAGCGTATGAGAAGCTAACAACCCTTTAGACTATACACAACGCGGCTGATTCAGTGAAATAATAACCCTGATGAGGAGTGGAACGAGTGTGGGACAAGGGGTTTTACCTTCTCAGATTTACTCGCTTCCACATCCTGTGCGCTCTTAATCCGAGATCTTACAACACGCCACTGAACGCGTGATCAAGGAAGCATGAAAGATAAACATACAGAGCCGACGATTCAGTACCAAACAGAGTCAGTACAAAGCAGTGCAGAAAAATTCACCACAGGAGGCCACGCCTCCTTCACTGGGACTGAAGCACAGAGGCCACACCTCCTTCACTAAAACTGAAGCACAGAGACCACACCTCCCTCACTGAGACTGAACCACATAGAGGCCACACCTCCTTCAACAAGACTGAAGCACACAGGCCACGCCTTCTTCACTGAGACTGAACCACAGAGGCCACACCTCCTTTAACAAGACTGAAGCACACAGGCCACGCCTTCTTCACTGAGACTGAACCACAGAGGCCACACCTCCTTTAACAAGACTGAAGCACACAGGCCACGCCTTCTTCACTGAGAGTGAACCACAGAGGCCACACCTCCTTCAACAAGACTGAAGCATACAGGCCACACCTCCTTCACTAAGACTGACAGAGGCCACACCTCCTTCAACAAGACTGAAGCACAGATGCCACGCCTTCTTCACTGAGACTGAACCACATAGAGGCCGCACCTCCTTCAACAAGACTGAAGCACAGAGGCCACACCTCCTTCACTAAGACTAACAGAGGCCACACCTACTTCACTGAGCACATAGGCCACACCCCTTTAGAGTGATTATAACGGGTTTATGGATGTGTACTCAGTGTTTAATACGTGTGCTGAGTATAAATTATAGAGCAAATGATATTTTCCAGTGTGGGGGGAGGGGGGAAGAGACCAGAAATCTCACATGTACAGACAAAAGACATTCATTCATTCATTCATCAGTTATGAAATACAGTGATGGAAAAAGTAAATAAACCTCTTGCAAGTATGTGAGGAATTCACAAAAATTCTAAATCAACCAAGCACATGGAACACGGCACGAGTGCTAAATAATAAACATGTTATTAAACATTAATGCGAATAAATCTGTTGGAAAACTTGTGTTATTTTGTGAACTGATTTCAGCCTGTTTTGTGGCCCAGATATCAGGAATGCGGCTCCAATCTGCACAGAGAGGCGGCTTCACTTCCTGCGGCCGGGAGCGACTCCGGGTTGAATTATGTTCCCACTGAAATGAAACCTGTTGTTTGTTTGAGGTTACAGTGTTCACACCTGCAAACGAAGCAGAACGACGTGAAGCGGGGATGCGGCAGGGTTCAGACACACTCTTAAACAGCAAACGCGATATCATTCGGGTGAACCGTGGGCATTAATCTAGACTTTTGGGCTCTGGTTAACGCTAAGAGAAGTCCACTTCCCTGTAAGTCTTCGCTTTAGCCATGGACTTGGAACAGGTTTGGACCGGATCAAGGTCGGCTCGAGCACCCT
Source organism: Clarias gariepinus (assembly GCF_024256425.1). NCBI lineage: Eukaryota > Metazoa > Chordata > Actinopteri > Siluriformes > Clariidae > Clarias > Clarias gariepinus. The sequence goes on from NC_071119.1 coordinate 4,079,260, forward strand.
TGCTTCTGCTCAACACTTTGTGAAATCCCATTACGACGGGCCGCAAATTGAATAGAGGTGAGGGAGATTTTTTTTAACGCACCTTAACGCAGGTCTCGTCTCTCCGTTTGAATGTAGCCGCTTTTATTAGGACAATTTAAACCGGTAAAATATGCCGAAGAATACCTGCGGTTTAGCTCTGGAAGGGATTACTTTTTTTTTTCTTCCACCCATTCCAGCCCTCCGTGCATGACAGAGACAGAGGGGGGGGGGAAGGAGGGAGAGAGGGAGGAAGAATTTTTTGGTGAAAGGTAATGCTGAATAAATACGGCGAGATTTGCAGAGGGAAGGCGAGGGAAGCAGTCACGCTCCGCACCTCGTGAACATCCTCCATTTTCTCCTTCGGCTGGTCCGGCGAGCCTCTAAGCCGCTGCAGACCCAATTACTATTGATCACGGCGGCTGAGAAAAGAAACAAACATTTGAAACGACGGCTGCTGTAAAATGAAAAGTGGCTCGACATGAAGCAGTAGTTACGACTAAGCAGCTTCCATATTTTTAGTAAAAAAAAAAAAACAACACAATGGATGCGACGAAGTGCAAGGCGTTAAAAGGCGTTTAAGTCATCCTCTAACGTTGATGTTATTTCCTTCCATAAAAGAACCAGAATTCATCCAGTTCACATCATATAATAGCATCGTTTTGTGAACTCCGGCCCGCCTTACGATAATGCGGGGGGACTCTGAAGATAAGCCGGCGAGGCAGCGCTGACGGGAGAAGCGACTACGATACGAGAGAAATGGATTCACGACACTCCATCAATGCTCTTACAGCAGGTGTAATATAAAGAGTGAGCTACTGGAGCCACTGTCATACATTTAAGTCTATTTAAAAACCTATCACAAAGCCAGAACATACAGCCACAAGCGCTTCCTCTCGCTAACATCCAGTACGAGCAAAAAAACACTTAAGCTGTAAATACAAGCTGCATTTTCAATTTTACTTTTTTTCCTACGACAAAAATAAAACAAAGTTAAAAAATGATCTGAGCCAAGAGCGCACTGAATCTCTAATAAAGCCAATATAATAAATAAACGTCCAGTAGTGCAAAAATAAAATAAAATAAAATACCAGACCTCAATGTAACCAAAACTGTAACCAAAACATTTCACACTGAAATACAAGAGAACTGTATCACTAATATGTTGCCATGTTTATGATATTAACAATAAGGGAGTTACTGTATATACACTGTTAAATTAACTGTGTTTGAATTCATATAAAAAAATTTAATAGAGATATTATACTGTAGACAAAATTACAACATAATTCAGCTGTTGCGTTTCCAAATTAAGAGTTAAAATTGATATTGTTAAAATTGTGAAATTTCATAGTTTTAGCACAATTACTTACTACGTGAAGCATTTCTCTGAAACCTACAGCTGTTAAATGGGACATGTCGGAGATACATTTGACGGACGAGGACAATGAGACAGCAGGAGTGAAAAACTGGGCAATTAAACTTGTTCGACGAAAACCAGAATACGAAAAAAGCTGTACAAAAACAGTTAATTTAACAGTGTTGTTTGATGGCTATAGCTTAAAGTGATAGTCATATCATATAACATCATACTGTATTATTGACACAAGCTTGATACAAAACTGTATACAGTAAGAATATAAGATAAGCGTTTTAGCTAATTTATACCATTAACGATGGAAGGAAAATTGGACCTGCTAGGTGAAACCGCTAACTAGAATAAAATGCAGCTACAAGTTTTAGCTGATTTAACCCATCAACAAAGAATATTAGGTACAATGTTTTTAAAGCTACTTTAATCCATCAACATAAAAGTTGAGTTTTTTGTTGTGTTTTTAGAGCAAGTTTAACAATAATATTAGGTGGACATTTTAGCTAGACAAAACCTTAAACAAGAATATCAGGTGGAAATTCTAGCTAGGTGAAACCATCAACATAAAGCAGTAGTTTATATTTTAATATCTTTTAAAGTTTCCTATTCAGTATCCTATTAGGTTAAGAGTTTTGCTGCTAGTTTATTTCATCAACAATAAATATCAGGTCAAACTTTTAGCTAGGTAAAAAAAAAAAAAAACATTCTTATAAAAGTAATTTCAGGTAAGAATTTTAGCAAGGTGAAATCATATGTGAAGTAATAATAGATGCTTCCGCTAAATTAAACCATCCAACAAAAAAGGAATATTTTATAATAAGGCTTCTCTAAATGTTACAAGATCAACTTCAAATAGATCTAGGAAAACGTCCAAATTCATTACTCACTCACTCACTCACTCATCTTCTATACCGCTTTATCCTGTATTTAGGGTCGCAGGGACCTGGAGACTGTCCCAGGAGACTTAGGGCACAAGGCAGGGTACACCCTGGACAGGGTGCCAATCCATCGCAGGGCACACACATGCACTCACTCACACACTCATTCACACACACTACGGGCAATCTGGGAACGCCAATCAGCCTAACCTACATATCTTTGGACTGTGGGAGGAAACCAGAGTACCCGAAGAAAACCCACCAAGCACAGGGAGAACATGCAAACTCTACGCACACAGAGACGGGAATTGATCCTGCTAAATTTATTAATTATGGCTAAATCTGAACAATGGAAACCCAAATTACACAAGCAGTATCTTACTGTACGTTTGGCTCAATCTGAAGGCATGCCTTCAAAAGGGTAAAGCACCCAAACCAGGTTTCATTAAAGTATAATGAAGGAAACATCTGTCTTACAAACTCAATTTCCATTTTTTTATGATAATAATGATCATGTTAGAAAAGTAGAGGCAACTTTTTAAAATCACAGACCCCCTTGATAGATCTCAAGCACTTATAGTGGTATAACAATGTCAAAAAAAGCAAAAGCTCTACAATCTCAGAAGGAAAACCACTGAGGTGAAGAAAGTCCCAGATGAAAACCTGAGCAATGAGAGAGTTTATTCTACTATCAACTTGATTCTTTAACGTGTGTACATTTTGAATAATGCACTTTCAGGTCTTTGTAGATTTGACAGACAATAAGTTGTTTGTTTTTCCCTCATTTTTATGTTCTCTCGTCTTTATAGCCTGTATCAGTTCCCCCTCTCTCTATGCTTCACTACCCCCTGACAACAAGTAAAAGTTGTTTTCGAGGCGCCGGGTTCGGTTTAACAGTGTGCAAAACAAAGAGGAAAGACTTGGGTCTTACCCCTCACACACACATTTGTCTTGCTATCATTGTGAGGACCTCTAACTTACTTAGTACGTATGCGGGGACCTTTCTTCGGACAACCTTGCTTTAACCTCAGTTGGTTAACTGGGCGGAAACTTTACAATAAAGCTTTATGAGATAAAAATGAGCTTTTTTATGTGAGCACCAGCCAAAAGGTCCCCACAAGGATTGCTATATCTGACAAGCTGGACCTTACAGGGACATTCGGTCCCTGCTAAGATATAAAAACAAGCACAGCCACCCACGCGCAGGGTGAAGTTCCCCCGAATATATGTAAAAAGAGAGGCCCTAATAATAGCGAGGTGCCGTTTTCTGGAAGGTCCCAGAGGGAGTTAAAAAGCCTGAGAGATTACTAGCTGCGAAACACACACACACACACACACACACACACACACACATATATAAAGGTTAAAAAAGACCACCAGGACAGACCGAAGTTGGGCCATATGTGTGTGCTGTGCAAGTCCCAAAGTGTGAGTGGTTCAGGCAAAAAGCTATAATATTAAAGACTTTTTAACCAGAAGTATTAAAAAAAAAAAATCATAAGTAATCATATTTTAATCGTGAAACACCACCAGTCCGGGTGTTTTTTTTTTTTTTCTTGCCCTCGGACCACTGAACAGGGCTGCCATTCAAAGATCCGTATTACCACCGACCCTCCCTTTCATCCCCCCCCGAATCTTATTGAAATAATATTAATATTTATCATTCCCAACCCCCCTCAACACACACACCTTGGGCGAACTGTTAATAAAGGCCTTACTTCCTAAATCCACACCCCGAGACATCCTCACGAGGGAAAAAAAGAAAAAGAAAGAAAGAAAAGAGAGAGGGAGCCAGTTTGAGAAAGTTGCCTGTGACGGGGAAAAAATTAATCACGTCTCGCGAGGGTGCCTCTTTCTTCCGTCGCCGGGACAATAATTTGATTTGATATTAAATGACTGCTTGATTATAATGGATTTTATTGGTAATTGTAATTGACGTTTCGCCCCCGTCTTGTTTTTTTTTCCCCCCCAGTTTTCTTTCCTCCGTCGAGCATAAATGATGAGGGACACTGCGAGGGGACGAGCAAAAACTCGGTCCTGCTCGAAGCGCTCGGCTAATAACGATTTAATGAACTGATTTACTAACCATGTTGCTTGGAAAATGGTATAATAAAGATCTGCTCGTTGTCTATATCTATTTATTTATGATATTCAGAACGCGTAATCAGGAATTATAAATATTAATCTTGGGGTCGAATTTATAAAGAGGAACTTTATAACAGTATAAATAGGCTGTTCATATCTACAACATATTGTAGCAACACATACAACAATATTAAAGATTAAACAATTGTTTTAATTATAAAAAGACCCACTGTTCCAAAAACAGGCTCCGTCTGACACACGAGGCGGGTCGAAGATTGGTGAAACTCTCATTTCCCCCTCCTGAGAGGAAAAAACACAACTTTTCATCTTCCTTTATTTGAATACTGAGTCGTTATCGCATTTAAATAATGAGTTCTCGCTTTACAAGGCAAACTAATTCACGTTAGAAGAAAAGGGGCATGTGGGAGGGAGGGTTTTTTTTAATCAGAAAACAAGCCGACACACACACACACAAATATTCTATACTGAACAAACGTTTATTCCGAAAAACCAAATGAGCACCTGTGAAAAACAAACCCAGATGTTGCACTTGAGGTTTTCGTGGGCATTTCCCAAATTAAAAAAAAAAGTGAAAACGGAAATACTGTGAGAAATAAGACAGTCAATAAAATGTGACACTTGATAGCTAATAGAAATTATATTTAACATTACATTACATTTAACATAACATTTTTTATGTTGAATAGTTTACATTTTGCGCAATGTTTATTGATTTTAAGAAATTCTACAGATTAACTACAACGTAGTTAAATTGAATAAAATTGTAGCTCTTTTTTTTTAAAAAAAGTTTACTTTGTTCCTTTAATTTTTTATTTTGGTTTATTAAATTTAAACATGAAATATCTTTGTGTAAATTGTGGAAAAATTATTAACATTTTAACATACGTTTTTTTGTTCTCTATTTACAAACTAAAAAAAACAATAAAAAAAATCTGGTTACAACTTCATACTCTGGACAAAACTTCACAAAACAGCCTCCAGCTATATTTTAAGGAAAAAAAGGAAATAAATATATATTGAGCTAACTTGGAAATACTAACTTATCTTCTTAGTCCAAAAGAGAACCTACAAACACTTGAAAAGAAATACAATCGGATATACTTATTACGACGAAAAAGAAATTCTCTGTGAATCTGCGGAGTGAGAGCCGGAATGGCTTCCTCGGCTAATCGAACCTGGCGTGTGACCGTTTAGTATGAAATTGGGATGGAAGCTTGCCATCACCCCCCTGCCGTCTAAAGCCCATAAAATACTGTGTAACGTGATTAAGGCTACCTGCTGTCCCGTGCTAAAGCCAACCCAAAAAGCCAGGCGCTAAAGGCAAGGGTGCAAGCCGAGTCTCAAAATGGGATTACTCAGTCTACGCTTGTAGCGGGAGTTAAGGAGAAACCGGAATTGGGTGCTTTTTTTTAAAACAAAAAAAGGAGGATAAAGGTCATGTGGAAAATTAAGTTTAAAAAAAAAAAGAATATTCAACTATTCCAAACTTTTACATTTGGGTGATGTTTAGTAAATAACAGGGCAGACACATTTTAAATTACGTGTTAGTGATTGTAGTCATATAATATAACATTAGATAAATATTACAGTGCATTTTATTTCATTGTTAGCTCTGACAAGAAAACGGTTGCTACAGTACAACGACGCAAATTTTGAGTTCAATTATAATTTACAGTTCAGGTCTGGTCTTTCAAAGAACAATTTGAGCTGGCAAAATTGTGCAGATTGTCAATTATCTAAACAATTACTAAACCTAACAATATACTGTAAACCATGATTTGTTTCATTATTATAAAAAACAATGTTGTTACAGTTTTTATTCTTTATATTTTTCAGCTAATTCAGTTCTACCTAGCTTAACTTAAACGCCGTTTGAAAAAGTAATACTAGAAAGTAAAAACAAAAAAAAATATTTGATTAAAACTGTAAATCTGGACAAATGTATGATAAACCTACGTGAAATTAAAGCAGTTATGAGAAATGTTTTGATCGGTATAAAAGAATATGCTGTAAAATCTGGATACTGACGAACTGCTCGCACACTTAAGTGATTTTTCAGTTTGTGTGCGTATATATGTATATGTATATGTATATGCATGTGTGTAGTGTGTGTAGTGTGTGTGTGTGTGTGGGGGGGGTGCTCTGTTCAAACACACAGAGTGGAGAAATGGGTGTGGTGTTTCAGCTGAAGTGGCACTGCTGTGCCCAGATAAGGGCCAATGCCTATCCCTGCCACACACACACACACACACACACACACACACGCCTCACTCACACATGCACACAGCCCCTGTGCTCCCTGGCTCACATACAAATGCACACACACCTTCTCAGATTAACATAAGTATACACACACAGTAGTGATGCCTACACACACACACACACACACACATATATATATATATATATATATATATACACTGAGTATAGCTCATCTCCATGAGTGTGTATAGCATCGAGACATCTTTTCTTAGGCTCTTAAACCAGTGCTTTCTTGAACACACACCTTCACTCTCACAACACAGTGTTTGGACAAGAGGCTTAGTTTGTAACACACACGCACACAACACACACCTATCACCTACTAATAAACAGAAGAGAGTAGTATCAAGCAGCAAGCAAAGTAAAATAAATAGATCTAAAGCCTAAAGTGTTGACAATCTTTCAAAAGAAAAGTCCTAAATAGGCTCGGATTTTGATGTCAAAATTTTGTTGTCAATTTGAGAAGAACGGAATGGGAATTCTGACCCCAATAAAAAGTGATGAATACTGTGTCATGTTTAGCTGAAGGCTTGACAGGAGAAGGAAAAGAACTTAGCCGAGCTCAACTGGGTAGTACATTGTTGTAAGTAGTAAATTACAAAAAGACAGAAGAAGTACATTTAAAAGGTTACAAACATGTTTACCAATGACATATTTATCGGAACAAAAAAAACTCTTCCTTAACTAGAGAGTGACAAATTTTTTACCTGAATTTAATTGGAAATTCCCCAAATATAAATATATATTTAATTTAAGGTTAAATTAGCAACATCATTTTTTGCTAGCTAAATTTATTTAAATAAATAATAATAATAAAAACAGGCTAATATTTTTTTAATGAATTACACTTTTTTTGCCTAGTATAAAACTGTACTTTTAAAAAAACCTACCTTCAATCATATATTTTTGTTGTGTAAAAAACAAACCCATGAATTATATTAATAAATAAAAATAATAATAAAAAAACTGAAGTAGCTACTGTGAACTACTCTGCACTTTAAATGCTTTTATTTATTAAGAGAGTATTTTAAGTTATAATTTCACAGGTCTGATGATGAAGAACTATTCTAAGATGGGAAGTGTCAGCTCCTTTACTACACGCTACATCATACCAGCTTGAGTTACATTAATAAAGCACTGTGGGTGTAAAATTTTTGGTCGTTTTCTTGTCAATTAACAGAAAAATCCCTAACTGATTGTGGTCGTGAATTGCCTTATTGACTACATCAGCTTGCGTGACACTGATAGAGCTGGTAGAGGTGTGGTTGCAGAAGGTTGTCATAGTAACTCTTCCAAAAAAACAACAAAAAAGCTTTGTCCCCTCACAGAATTGTTAGATAACTAGCTAACAGTTTGTGAATTTACATTGCGTACTATTCGACTTACTACTTAATAATTTCAACAAACCGTTCAAGTTAATAAAGGAGGAAAAAGGAAGCACAAAATTCTTACCTTTATTTCAGTGTCACAACTTTTTTTTGAATAAAAACTCTCCTTTGCCTCTCACACATACATACACTCAGCGCTGGCCTTCGGGAGCGCTCAGGCCCGAGTGCCCTAAAGCATGGAACAAAGTTTGGTGATCAAGAGGCGATGTGGGGGGTGAAAAGAGAAAAGGGAGGGAGATGGAAAAGCATGGAGGGGGGGAAAAAAGTTGTCCACTAAATGAGGTTAAACTATGAAGTGTCCCCTCTTAGATATTTGGTACACATCCCCCATATAAAACACTGGGGTTTTAGTAAGTTAACAAACGAAAAATTAACAATGCAAGCAGGAAGTGAAGCGGAATTGCAATAAATAAAGCAAAGTTAGTGACTAAATGACTTCAAGTGCAACTAAAAAAGAAGCTACAATGACTTCTGCTATCGAATGCTTGATTCTGATTGGTCAGAACGTTTTGATCCGTTTCCCATAGCATCGCCGCTTAGACAGGAGTGCTCACTGCGATCGTCAACACAGGCACATGTACACTCAATATATGGAAGGAGTCTCCAGTTTTAGACAAGAGGTAAAGCTGTAACTATTTTATTTTCGACAAATGACATGGAACGTCGGTTTGTAGCTTCTACAACATAAGTGATAACATATAGCTATAAATGTTTTTAGTTTATTTTTAAAGAGTTGACAAACTGCTGTGGTGCAAGAGGAATAAAATATCAAGATGTAACATCGCAGCACCTCGTCCTTGACAACGCGCACCCTGGTTTCCATGCTGTGTGTGCCGAGCCCAAAATGAAAAAGTGGACTAATCACTTTGTCTTGTGTTTTATCAGTGCCAGCTGCAGTCGACACAGTCACCGCAGGGACAACTGTGTGTGTGTGTGTGTGTGTGTGTGTGCTCATCTGCGCATCTGTGTTCGGCTTTCAGCAGCCAAATGAAATTAGTCACTGCTGTCCAGAACTCTCTGCTTGTTTGTCAGATATTGTAACACCATACTCAAACACACACACACTCCCCCACACACACGTGCACGTATGCACTCACATGATGTCCGATTCAAATTGTACACCAGGACAACAACGTAAAATCAAAAAATTTTAAAAATCAGGTGCTGTAAACGTTTCAATTATTTATATTCCATCACCAGAATCATAACCATGAACGCCAACACACACACACATTTACACTTACACACCAACACCCCCCACCACCCCCCCCCCCCCCCCCCCCGCCCCCCATTTGTCCTGGGCTCGAAAATGCCATCTTTTCTGGACAATAAGTCAGCATAAATTCTGTCTGTTTAAAATAATAATAATAATAATAATAATAATAATGTTTCTGTAAGAAACTAATTAGAAGTTTATTTGACATTATCTTCTAGCACTTTATAGATACATACACATACTTACCTTATTTTATATATAAACGTTTCTTTAAACGTTTCTTGTGTTAGTATAACACTCTTACTATACGTGGTTTTTTTTTATGCAGACGTCTAACTTGAAATCTATCCTCATAGAAATCATGTCATGTATGACAATTTTTTTACAATATTACAATTAGACAGATGCTAACATCACAACATAAACATTTCATCACTTTGAGTCGTAGTGCCTGATTACTTTCCCGTTAGTTCACAAGTTTTCAGCTAGTTAACGGTTAACACTAAGTGTAAGAATAATTTAGCTTCTGAAAGGTTTTCATTTGCAATTTTCCGACACATCCGAGCTACTGTAAATATTCATATTCATAATATTCATTTCATGTTTGCACTGTCACTCTGTCATTAGAAATCATCTAACATGTATACTTAGCTTGCTAAATCATGCATACACAATGACTAGCTAAACCTTAAGCCCTAATTGTACTAACACAAAATCTAATTTTGACAATTTTCCCTAACCTTTGAGGTAAATATATTGTTGTTTAACATTTTTTACTGATGTCCAGAATAGGTCTCGCTTTCTACCACCTATAACAAATGCTGAACTTGCTAAATCATGGTATTTTTTTAGTTAGCAGCTAATACTAAGTGGGTTTACAGTACAAGTGTTACCTTAAACACATCTGATATATACGAGAGACGGGTTTGCACGGTCATTAGAAATCCTTTCACATGTACACGCTAGCTTGCTACTGTTACCATAACTTGTAGTAAAAGCAAATAAGGTTTTAATTTTTTATCAACACATCTGAGGTAAATATTGACAGTTTTGACTACTGTTCCCGAGTCAATGTGGCTTTTGATCACGTGTTTAAAAAACACTTAGCTTGCTAAATCATGCATACATGCTGACTACCTAAACTGTCAGCCCTATTTGTACTAAGCCAAAGTCTTATTTTAAGAGTTTTCACAAACATATGAGGTAAATGTTAATGTCTACAGAAATTTTGACTGATTTTGATACATACTTAATCAGATCACTATATCATGATCTGATGTGAAACTGTTAGCCTCATTACAGCGAGTCTGCTTTTAACACTTTCCCCAAACATCTAAGGCAAATGCTGACTAACACTTTTGACTGATTTCCATGCTCACGGTGCGTTTCTATCATCTGTATAAAAGACTTAGCTAGCTAAATCATTACCTTTAGTCGTTAGCTAGCGTACACCCGGAGTCCATATTACCTAGTTGCTTAGCAACAGTGTTCTCGCGGGTGTATCCGCTTCAGTGGTGAGCCTGAAAAGATTATGTTAAATTTTAATATTCGGAATGTAATATTTAATAGTTTGGGTAAGAATAAATCGTTTAAAGGGGTTTAATGTTTATTAAAAACTATATTTTTTTAAACGAGTGTCTGTTTCTTTATGCAAGACAACACCTAAAATCTCTCAGACACACCAGACACACACACACACCCCGCTATTGGATACGAGTCTCAAAGTCAAACTCCAGAGATCAGAGAGCGAGAGGGGATAAAGAAAGAAAGAACAGGAAAGGGAAGAGACGAAGAGCAAAGAAGAAGACAGAAAGGGACCCCCTTTTACCCCCCTTACAAGTCCTCTATCCCTGCATATGTGTGTGTGTGTGGTGGCCAGGACCGAAGCCCCATTCTCTACACATGAGAGCGCGAGGCTTGAGCAGCAGAGCAGAAACAGCAGGCCCACGAACCCGCCGTAGTCCAAGCCTTTCATACGACGAGGGAAATGGGGGGGCAGAGAGACAGAAGGAGGGAGAAAGAGATGAGAGAGAGAGAAAGAGAATGAGAAAGATGAATAAGGATGATAAAAAAATAACAGGAGTGAGTAAAATAAGGGAGAAAGAAAAGATAGAAAGAGGGAATGTGTGTGGAGTGTAGAGGCAGAAGAACTAGAAATACAGAGGGAAGAGTGAATGAGAGGGAATGTGTGTGAGAAGTCTGAACATGGCGAAATCAATCAGCAGATAAAATCCAAATCGATATCACAAGGACTTCTATTGGTTGATTTGATACTTGATGCACTTCAAGTAACGCAATCCGATCTATTTAAATTCACACCAAAGTCCTTTCTTTTAGTTCCTAGCTATACACCACGGTGCCACCCACTCTAAAAACTAACAAGGTGAGAAGTAAAAAATGCAAAGATCGTTGTGAAGTCCATTTATCCCTGAGTAGCTTATTAATTTTGCGAAATTATTTTATTTAGCTCGATAATAAGATGGGTTATTTAAGGTTGCTAAATAAATGTTTAAACCACACTTCAATCCTCACAAGAGTTATTTAAAAACATAGAAGCTAGCTGCAAACTTATTAGCAATTTGCATGACAAGTGTTTTTTTTTTTTTTTTTGGGGTGGAGGGGTTAACCAAAAATAAATAAATTTGCTTCTGTCAGTCCATATTATAATAAGTTACAGTATAATTTTAATCAATTTTTTTTTTTAATTATTGACAAAGTTATCTAAGGTACATTGTATTATTTCGGATGATATTCTTTGATGGTGTTTCTACAGTAATCTACCATAAACCGTTAGCATTGAATGTAGTAACAGTGAGAATAAGACTCTAATTAGAAATTAACCAAAACATCTGAGGCAAATTTTATTTTTGCAGATGATTTTGTTTTTTTTACATAACACTAAACACTAATAAACTGCCTAGCATTATTGTTAGCCTTAAACATAACAACAGCAAGAAGACTAATATTAGCAATTAACCAAAACATCTGTGGTAAATTTAATTATTTTGGATAATACTATTTTTCCTCTAGTACTATTTTTTTTAACTATTTTGGATAATATTTTGGATTTTTTTTCCATTACAAAAGACATAAAATGAGTTAAAATAGCTAGTTGAACGTTAGCATTAATTCTACAGTCATTCTGCCATTACAAAACATTTCAAAACGGGTAGCTAAATAGTTAGCCTAAATTGTAGTAACAGCGATGAGTCTTCTCTTAACAATTTACAACGACACCTGAAGTATTTTTTTTTTTACATTGTTGCTTTTACAGTCATTCTGCTATTACAAAAGATTTGCTAAATGTTTTCTTTTACTATTTAACCAACACATCTGAGCTAGCTGCAAAAATATTAAGCTATCAGCAGTTAGGGTTTTCTGTTCAAGGACCTACAGTAGGTGTTGGAATGAACTTCCTCTAAACATCCGTACTGCTATTATTAGCCGGATGTACATAACCATATATAATCAAAGACCTATCTGTTTCTTGAATATTTGGGTTAACCCCTCAACCCAAAAACAAATAAATAAATAAATAAATAATTTCCCAAAGTGTTTGACTGATGGAAATTAGTTATTAACCTAGTAACTAGTGTAAAGATCTATCCAATGATGGAAACAACATGAGGTTAACTTTAAATTAGCTAGCTAGCTACACCTCATATTAGTAACATCAATGGGTCTTCTTTTAGCAATTTCCAAGACATTGAGGAAAAAATGTTTCATTCCGGATGATTTTTATGTTTTTACAGTCTTTTTGGCATTACACAAAACTAAACACTAATAAACTGGGTAGCATCATTGTTGGCCTTTAATGTAACAACATTGAGAACACTTGTATTAGTAATTAACCATAAAATCTGAGGTAAATTTTATTATTCCAAATGTTTTTCTGCTTTTCTGTAATTTTGCCATTACAAAACACTTTAAGTTAGCCTCACTTGAGTTAGCCTCAATTGTAGCGTAATTAACAGTAACAGCGACAAATCTTCTCTACCAAGACATCTGAGGTAAATTTCATTATTCTGGATGATTTAGGTGTTTCTGCAGCCATCTTGGCATTATGCAATACTAAACACTAATATTTGCTAGCATCATTGTTAGCTTTAAAAGTAGTGAAAGCAATTTCCTAAAGCATAACTCAAACATAGTAACAATAGGAGAACATCAGTATCAGCAATTAACCAAAATATCTGAGGTAATGTTTTTATTATTTCATTGAATTTTGTCTTTTTATTAACAGTCATGCTGTCATTAAAGCTGTCAGCTAGCTAAAGGTTTAGCCAAAATTTTAGTAACAGCGAGGAGTCTTGATATCTAGCATCACTGTTAGCCTTAAATGTAGCAAAAGTGATATGACTTGTATTAGGAATTAACTAAAACTGAGATTAATTTTACTTTTTTAGCTAATTTGACATTTTTGCAATCATTTCACCATAACAAAACAGCTAGCTAAATATCTAGCCACAATTGTAGTAACAGTGACAAGTCTTCTCTTAGAAATTTTCCAAAATATCTGAGGTAAAGTGTACTATTTTGAAAAAAAAATTTGTGTTTTAACAGGCATTCTGACAATAAATGAAAAAAGAAAACACTTCCGAGGTAAATTTCATTATTCTAGATGATTTTGCCATTACAAAAGTCTAAGCTAAACTGTTAGCTCTGACCTCTAGCCACAACGATACATAAGTTTTAAATAATTTCTTGACATATCAGAGGTAAATTTTGTTACCTCATGTAAAATTTTATTTTGTTCCAGAGTTACTACAGATTCATACCGCAAAAATAAAGGGCTCAGCTAGTGAAATTTGTATATTTAGTCATTAGTTACAGTGGGTAGTGACTAGTTGCTTAGCAACAGAACTCGGTCACAAGTGGGTGGCAGTCCAACTGTAAATGTGTTACATTATTGATTACTTTTTTAATTAGGACAACTTAAAAGGGGGGCCACTAAAGAAGGAAAAAATGATGAGCTGAAAAGAGCTGGGGATTAAAGAAGGAGGACAAGAGGTTAGGAGAGGTGAGGGGAGAAGAGAACGAGCGAATGGAAAAAGTATTAAAGAAGAAGATGACACAGAGGGAGAGGAACAGAGAGACAGAGAGAGATTTGCAACCATGTTTTTATTCATCTGTGATTAAAGTCTGCTTCTCTGACATGAGAGTTGGTTTGTTTCCTTCCAGCGCGCACAAACAAACACACACACACACAGATTCCCCTCATTGCCTCCTTCACGCGTAGACACGCGCATGTAAATTGGCTCGACGCAACACGCAGACAGAAACATTCTCCTTCTGTTACGTGTGCCGACATTTTACATGCAGACGCGTCTTCCTTCCGGCGTGCCGTCTCAGAGACGGGCGGATTTCGAAAGCGAAAAAAAAAGAGAAAACTCTCTGACACATCTTTCAGATTTTAAATACACACTTGTTGGTGTAGTTTCCCCCCCCAGATTTTCTCCCTAATTTAGTCGTATCCAATTTCCAGCCATCATTAGGGCACTCCTACCAGTCAGGGAGGTCCGAAGACCATCACGTGTGTCCTCCGAGCCACGTGACACGTCTTTTCGAATGGGTTGCTCACACACCATTTGGAGTGGCGTAGGACACAGCTATCCGCTCCTCCTGCTTGGTTGCGCTTACAGACTCCTCCCATACCCCTCCCTCCTGAGAGAGCTCAGCCAATCAGCTCTCTCTAACCTGCAGTATCACCCGGGATTCAAACTTGCGATCTCCGGATGATAGGGCGAGGTCTTTACAGCTGTGCCACTCGGGGCTGTTGGTGATGTTTAATAAGCACACGTACACACGTACTCACCTGGCTGACCCTGGTTGCGAACCGTAAACACATTAAGCTGTATGTCCTGGTCTCCGTCCTCCTTTTCCCGACCCAGAATCATCCAGCTCTCCAATTTGTCTGAATCTGAATCTGAATCCGAATCCGAATCCAGATCCGCTACGAACGGGGGAACAGATTCTGAATCTGAACTCTGGTCCGACTCTGAATCCGAATTTAAGACTACCACTTCTTCGCAGACTGCGTCATGTCCATGAGGCTGTAAAACGGGAGCAACTCCCTTCTCTTTTGACCTCTGACCTTTCCTGGTGCACACACTCTCCTCCTCTTCGTCCTCAGTGGTATCTGAAACCGTGATGACATCTGGGCCAGAGTCGATCATGATGATGTCATCAAAAGGAGCAGAAAGCAGCTGGACTTTCCGGACAGGCTGAAACTCGTGACAGGAGCTCGGCCGGTTTTCCTCATGGTTCTTCTCACAGTTCTCCGCATGTTTCTCCTGCTTATCTGCGCAGTAGTGGAGCTGGGAATAGAGCTGGAACTCGAGATCGCTGTCAGGTCCAGAGTCATCATCATGGTCTTCCTCTGCGTAAAGCTCGTCTTCGTACTCTTCCCGCGCCTGATAGCCGGAGAACATCTCGAGCCTTAAGAGATACACACACAGTGTTCATTTTTCATGTGTTTTTTTTTCTTTTGTTTTCATTTATGTGTGCGTCCTCTGTGATACATTACCACAAGAGCTAATATACAGCAGGCAATAGTGTGGTTTTAGGCTGATGAAATGTAACAGCATTTTTGATTGGTCAATCTAGCCAATTAGTTTGGTCGAAAGAAAGGACTTGTTTTTGTGTACTTCCTCAATACTTACTATCACCGCTCCAAAAAAAGAAATCAAACTCGGACACAAATCAGCAAAGAATCACCTCAGTGTTGTGCAAAGTAATAAAAATAGTAATCATCATCGACTGAAACTGTCCTTGTTAATTTTCTTTGAACCTATGGTGCTATGTTTTTACAGAATCTTGCACAAAATGAAAAAAAAAAAAAAAACATGCAAAAAATGCTAAATATGTAGACTTGCTTTACTTTGCTTTCCGGAAACACCGGATAAATTGCGTGTACATCCGGAAGGCATTCAAAAAATTTTCATCAATGGAAAGCCAAGCAAAGTAAGTTTACATATTTTTTGTATTTTTTTTTTTTTTATCCCCATTTTGTGCAAGATATAGTGAAGACATAGCACCATAGGTCACAAGAATGTTAGCAAGGACGGTAGCAAGAAGAAAAAGGAGCCGCTTTCAGTTTGGTTTTTAAAGCAGCCGGTGCCGAGAGGAATCATAAATTAAGGATAAATGAGGTTTAATGTCTATTTATTTCATACTTTACTTTATTTACATGTCTGTTCTAAATGTTTTGATTGTTTTTATATGCAAAAATATGACTATAGTGTTGGAAATTGGTAACATTGATAATATATTTGAGTGGCAGCAACAGATTATCTACAGTTACATTATGTCCTATGGAAAAATGCGTTTCACAATATGAAATTTCACCTTAAGGACTCGCCTCGGTAAAGGATTAGATTCATATACTGAGGTGCCACTGCATTACACGAAATACTGTATATGTGGAAAACTACCTTTGCTGTCTCTACAACTCAATGCCAGTTTTCATTATATATAAATATATGCAAACATTCACAGGAAATTAATACTGATTAAAGTCCATCTTTGTATGAATGATCAAATGAGGAGGTGTTGATGAATCTTCTGTAACATCAGCTCATTTATTTATTGTGGGATGCTTTGTTTTAAGAAAAAAAAGCATTGTGTAAAAGTATGTGCACCCTTGGACCTATGGTTTTGATTTGAAAACGTATAACTGCATTAATAATCGGCGGTGGCTCAGGGTGTTAAGACTCTAAGTTACTGATCAGGATGTCGGCGGTCGCCACGTTGGGCCCTTGAGCAAGGCTCTTAACCCTGAGAGCCAGGCCTTCTTAACCCTGTCTGCACCGTATTTTGCTGACTCCAGCCTACTAACAAGAACCTGGGAAGATTAAAGAAGTTCACTGTTCAGTAATATATATGTTAGGAATAAAGGATGAACTTATAAATTATAATCCAGATATGCTCTGTGGATTTGCTCTAACTGCATTAAGTAAACAAACACAGCTGGACCCATCATCTACACAGATACACTTTTCTTATTGTGTTTGATCTTTAACTAGACATTAACATTTGGGAAAACAATTTTGTACTATAATCTAAAATTCAGCCTAAAATTTAAAGAAACACTGTACAGTGAGCCTGATCACGGTTGTGTCCTAAATCGCTTAATTTCCACCTACACAGTGCACTAAGTAGCCTGTGTACCCAATGACGTCACCAACCCACATAGTGCACGAGTCTAGACATCAGCGAGCGGTTTGAGACTCCGCCCCTTAGAACAACCTCCAGCTTGTTTTGGTTTACAAGGCAACCCTTAAAAGAAACATAAAAACAAACGATTATGTCGTGTATTATTCCCGAAACAGATTCTCGGTTATATTAAAGACCGATGTGTAAAGTCCGGACACGTAACATAGTTGAGAAGTTTATTTAGCACACGCGCGCTGCACTCTCATATCCACGTGTGTGTGTTTGCCGGGCGCGTGAGTGCTTATAAACGAGTTAACACGTGAAATACGGCATCGCTGAAGCGTTTCAAGGACACACGCGAGCTCTTAGAGAAAGACGTGACACGTTGGCTTTGTTACAAAGATATAATCTGACCTACTTGCTTAGTTTTCCAGCTTTGAAACGAAACAACACAAGACACAGTCGAACTTCCGGTTTGTGAGTGAGGAAGGAAAAAAAGATGGCCAACTGTTCACTATCACGGAAACACGGCGCTACAAGCGTGACTATCCCGGAGTTGTTAAAAAGTTTAAAAACCTTACTTATGAGGCATTTATTTAATGTTATTTAATGTATTTGTTCTGTTCCATTGAGAATGTCACAAAAATGGATTTTTCCCCCCCACAAAGTCTGCTGCTTCAGTGTTTTTAGATCTTTTGTCAGATGTTACTGTGGTATACTGAAGTATAATCACAAGCATTTTATAAGCGTTCAAATGCTAATGTCGATTACATTAACTTTATGCAAAAAGACAATATTTGCAGTGTTGACCCTTTTTCAAGATCTCTGAGCCATGATACAGCACCCCTGGAGCAGATAGGGTTAAGGCCCTTGCTCAAGGGCCCAATGGTGGCAACCTGGTGTAGCTGGGGCTCGAACCACTGACCTTCCAATCAATAAGTCAGTGCCTTAACTCTCTGAACCACCACATCTTACACAGCTTTACTTCTGGGTCACATCCTGACTGATGGCAGCCCATTTTTGCATAATCAATGCTTGGAGTTTGTCAGAATTTGTGTGTTTTTGTTTGTCCCCCGGCGTCTTGAGGATTGACCACAAGTTCTCAATGAGGTTTAAAGGGGACCATTGACCTATAATTTCAATGTTTTGTTCCTTGAGCCTTAATCGAGACACAACCCCACATATGATTGGTCTTAAATGCTGTACTGTTGTTGGCATGACACAGGACTGATGGTATCGCTTACTTTTACTTCTCTTTTCCGGATGCCCCAAACAATCGGAAAGGGGATTAATCAGAGAAAACGACTTTACCTAAGTCCTCAGAAGTCCATTGCCTGTACCTTTTGCACAATATTACTCTGTCCCTGATGTTTTTCCTGGAGAGAAGTTGCTTCTTTGCTGCCCTTCTTGAAATGTATGAAGGTGAGTGCTACCATCAGTCCTGTATCATGCCAGCAGTAAAGCATCTTGAGTTTCATGTGTGGGTTCGTTTCTCAGCCATGTGTCATTCTCTGTCAACTTTTGGCCATAGATGTACACTATATGGACAAAAGTATTTGGCCAAACGGTGAATTCTGGAATTCAGGTGTTTCAGTCAGGCCCCTTATCCCCAGTGAAGGGTAATCTTAATGCCTCAACATGCCAAGATGTCTTGGACGATGCTATGCTTCCAACTTTTTGGCAACAGTTTGGGAAAGGCCCTTTTCTATTACAGTTCACAAAAGCAACGACTATAAAGACATTGTTTGATGAGTTCGGTGTGGAAGAACTTGACTGGCCTGTACAGAGCCCTGACCTTAACCCCATCGAGCTCCTTTGGGATGAACAGGAACGGGGATTGTGAGCCAGGCCTTCTCATCCAGCATCAGTGCCTGGCGTCATAAATGCTCTACAGAATGAATGGGCACAAATGCCCACAGAAACATTATGAAATCTTGTGGACAGCCTTCCAAGTAGAGTGGCTGTTATAGAGGTTAAAGGGGGACCAACTCCATATTGAAGTATATGTATTTGAATACAATGTCATTGCAGGTTTGGCCAAATACTTTTATCTATTTAGTGTAGCTTAAATTGCTGAAAAGGTCAATGCTGGTTCTGAGATAAAGGTGTCAGATGGTGTCAGGGTTCCCATTCTGACCTCTATACACCATCTACAACTGGGGCATCAGCATCACATGAGGACTGGACCATGAAGCAATAGAAGAAGGTGGTGGTTATGATGGAAGGTAGGTGAGCCAGAAGAGTAAGTGTGATGCTCTGGGTAATTTTCTGTGTTCTATCATTCGTGTGGATGTTACCTTTACCTTTCATGGAAACGGTGTCCCCTGATAGCTCTAGCATCATCCTTTAGCAGCATAATGCTTTTATGTTATGGCTGATGACGGCACGGTGGTGTAGTGGTTAGCACTGTTGCATTATACCTTCAGGGTCTGGGTTCGATTCCTCGGCCAGGTTCAATTCCTGTCTCTTTTTCCATGGAGTTTGCATGTTCTCCCTGGCTTGGAGGGTTTCCTCTGGGTACTTCAGTTTCCTTCATCCCACCATGTGCCCTAAGGCTCCAGGTCTCCGCCATCCTTAATACAGGATAAAGTGGTATAAAAGATGAGTGAGATGGCTGATCTGTGTATATTTACTATTGTACTTCAGTGCTATTGTATATTCAGTGAGGTGTAATAAAATTATATCATCATGGGGTTGTGCTTATTTTAATGAAATCATTATTATTACTATTACAGAGCCGTGAAAAAAGTATTTGTATCTGGATTTAATAATAATTTTTTTTAATGATTATGGTCATCAAACTAATTTTAATATTACCCACTTTTGAATGGCTCAAAAAAAGGTTTTGGAGTGTCCTAATCAAACTCCAAACTTAAATCCTGTGGCATGACTTCATACAGGCCGTTCATGCTCGAAAACCCCCTTTAGGTCGGCTGAATTAAAACTATTCGCAAAGTAGAGTGGGCAATAGTTCCTCCACAGGATGTGAAACGCACATTACCAGTTATCACAAATGCTCGATCTCAATTACTGCTGCCAAGGATGGCACGAGCAGTTTCTTGTTATTAGTGTTAAGGGGACAATTATTTTTTCAAATAGAGTCAGGTGGGTTTGGACAGCTTTTTTTCCCCCTTAATAAATGAAATCATCATATAAAAAAACTGCATTTTGTAATTACTCTGGTTCTCTCTGTGTATGTAATATTATTTTTTTTTGATGATCTGTGTCATTTAAGTGGACAAACATGCAAAAAAAAAAGGGGGGGAGATCCTTTTTCCCAGCACTGTAATGTGCCCTTTGTTCCTTTTTTTTTTTTTTACCATGATGCAAGAATGTTTTTTTACCATGTCCAAGAAAAAAAAACTGTTAAAAGCTTCTTTGTAGCATTAGCGGAAGAGAGACCAAGAAAAATCTATTGGCATATTTCCAAAATCTCAAACGAGTAATAAATCAGATAGTTTGGGAAAATACAATTAATTCTTCAAAATGATAAATAATAACTTGACACAAAAATCCTACACAAGCTGCATTGTGTTATTCAAAACAGATAAAAACTAGCATTTGTATTCATTTCCAGTAAAAGTGTCAAGGTGCTAGTAGAATGTGACCTGTATAATCAGAAACAATCCTCAAAATGAACTGTGTAGGTGTGTGTGTGAGAGATAGAGAGAGAGGAGAGATTTTTAAGCAATTATTTTACAACACCCACAATTCAGGGGATGAAACAATCTTGGTTTGAATGGCACCTCATTTCCCCGTGCATGGAAAAGGTCGTCAAACTGATGCGTCATTTCCATTTCTAAAGGTTACGTTTCTTCTAAACTTAGACTCTTTTTTTTTTTGTTCCAGAATTAACGCCTAGTGGATGTGAGGAAATCGCCCAGTGATTAACAAGGACAAGATGAGGCTCTCCTCTTCGTTTTCTTATCTGATCAGGATGCTTGAGCGTTTTTTGATTCGGTAAAAGAAGTCAAAATGGCCGCCTCTTCACCCTCCACGTGCACATCAGTACTGCCACCTCTGATTTTATTTGGACCAGAGAAAATAAATTATCCAGGTCCTGCAAAGACGAGAATACAGTACATCCAGGAAGCGTCACTGATTTACTGATAATGGGAGTTGAGGAGATATAATTAAACCTCATGACAAAACAGTACTATCTCAAGTATTATAACTTAATATAAGCACCTGTGTTTTTAACACTGTATTCAGCGATATCAGTAGTAATTAATTGACACTCTTTTGGTATGTCTCAATGGCATGGAAAGGGCAAAAGAAAAATCTTGCTTATTCAAAAGCTATTTCTAAAATACAGAAACAAAAATAAAGTATGTGGGGGGAAATAGCCACATTAGGGATGCTTTTATTAATAAAAATGCAATATTTGTAAAAAAAAAAAAAAGAATTGTGAGGCTTTAATTTATTATTTTTTAAATCGAAATTTAAAATCTAATTTTCTTTATTGAATAAAAAATATACAGGTTAAATGTTTTTAAAGTGATAATTGTAATATATATCACGTATATGTCAGTACAGGATTTATAGACTTCACCAAACTCCTCGCTGCGTGGCTGTATGGATGGGAATTACTCTCATTGAGAGGTCCTTTAGCATTCAGAGGTATTGTTAGTGGAGTGTTTGGGTCTTGTCATGGGCTGCGGAGGCCCGGTTTGACCCCTATGTGTCACTACACGTCACATGGGGTTCGGGAACAAAAAGCCTCATGGTGAAACCTCATGTCCTCTTTTGTTTGGCCTGGTGCTGGGCCAAATGTGTACACCCAGGTTTACAAGGCCAAGCCCGGCTCTGTGCTCTCCTCTTCTCTCACACGCACATACACACACACAATAACATGTCTTGCTATTGACAAAGGCTTATATATACTATAACTATATTAAATATACATATGCTTGTTATTGTATTAAATTGATATTAAAGTTCACTTTTAAGATCCTGCACTATTATCAGATCTTTTTGTTTGTTTGTTTGTTTGTTTGTTTGAAGCTTTTAAAATCTACTTTCAAGGCAGGATTTGCAGAAAAACTAAGAAGCTATAGTCTTTTTGGCAAAAAAACCCCAACAATAATAAAAAAACAAGTAAATTGTTACATTACTGTATTGCAAAAAAAAAAAAACACCAAACTTTTAACTTTCATTTAAACTTTTTGTTTCTTTTGGTAACCAGCCAACAATCCTAATGAAACCCCAAACCAATACAGAATAATAATAATAATAATAATAATAATAATATTTAAAAAACACACACACACACACACACCACAAAAGCTTAATTAATGCGGTTGATCTTTTCCCTCCTATTTATTTGTTTACTTATTGTTTTAATTGTCCGCTTTGGTTCCTGCGTCTCGGTCTAACGCGATTATTTCCGGTTCCACCCGGGCAGCGCGCACGCCTCACACAGCCAATCAGGGGCCCTCCCGAAAATAATTAGAGTATTAATGAAATTAATGAGGAGATGGAAAGCGGGCGCGTTTTGTCAAATAAATATTAGAATGCCACAAGAAAAAAGAATAATAATAATGAGAGTGAGGAGGAGGGAATGAATGATGAGACTTTAGGCGAAAACACTGGAACTGCTCAGAATTGCTTAGATCCTAATTTCTGTTTTGTGTCTCTCTGCATCAGTTCATTTCGATTTTCGAGGGAAAATATTTAATTATTTGTAAATGAGCTCTGACGTAAATTGTTTTAAATAAATTAGCTTGGAGTAATATTGTAGTCACTATACACTAACTTTACGCCCTATATCCATAGATTACATTAAAGGGGAAGTGTGTGAACTTGGTGAGATGTTGGAGCTGCGCTGGATCGATCAGCTCCTCAGTTGGTGTTTGGATATTTCCATACTGATGATTAAACCATCCGGTGAGTCCTCATGATATGTGGAAAGGGGACGTGGGCCTTCCTGGATCCGACCATTCCCATCACCACCACCACCATGACCACTACCACCATCACCATCATCATCATCATCATCATCATTGTCACCACCAGTATCATCAGGGGATTAGGTCATCAGTCAGAAGAGGTTTGTATTGATTTGCTGTGATGCTCTTAAAGCTCAGAGCATTTTAACCATTATTTGTTCTGCTGTTTTTTTAAATAAACATATATAGGCCTCAGGATTGTGCAGCAAGTATAGAATGATGTTGTGCTTTTTTTTCAGCACAAAATAGGCAACATCATGAACTGAATTTTAATTAATTTTCATTTTAACCAACTATACAAACATGACTGAGCAAAAAAAAAAATGTAATGGGTCACACAGGCAAAGAAATTGCACAGATACACATGATCACATGTTTTTTATTATTGTTTTCGGTTGTTTCTGTGACCAAAACAAATATAATAATATGCTTATTTTGAGAGTTCCACATTTATGCGATGTCATTCTCATATCCTGGAAGGGGGTAAAATGTACATGTTATAAAAGTAATGATAACTTATGTCCTACCTGGCATTTCCGAAAACCCAAATGCACAGGGTAATGTCAGAAGCCATCCTGTAAGGCACACCAGTCTTACACACCAGTAAGGCATCCATATCAGCACTTTCTTTTCTTTTTTTTTTACCTATGCTGGCACGGATCTGTGTTGCTTGAGTTTTAGGAGTTTTAATGCCACTCTCAAAGCATAAGCTTTCTTTGACTTTAATTTGTCACCAGTTCGTGGACAAATAATATTTTCCATTTTTAAGCAATTCTATTATTATTAGTAGCAGTAGTAATAGTATTAATGCATGATCACGATCAACACTTCAGGTTAATAAAATAAACACACGTATGTTAGTGGCAAAATTCATCAGCATGATGTAAGGAGAATAAGTTTTTACATAAACTCCAAAACACACCCCACAACCCCATGATTTCTGCTGCTTCTGTTCATGTGGACACACTAAGGACTAAGCAGACACCAAACATTAAATGCAAACTAAATTTGAAGCTAAGGTGAGAAGAGAGAAACGGAAGCATAAGCTATTCGAAACTATGTGTAGGTCGATGAAGGCCTAAGTGTGTAAAAACATGCCATGACCTTTCTTAAACAAACCTGGGAGAACACACACACAGAGAGAGAAAGAGAGAGAGAGAGAGAGAGAGAGAGAGAGAATACTGCGTGGTTTACGGTTTCCCTTCCCACGCATGACACCTAGACTTGCTCTCTAAATCAGGATGTTAAATGAAACACCCTGTTATAATACTGAACCCCTACAGTACTGTATATAAAGCTCCAATATAAAGCAGACACCAGTTACCCTGGAAACATGAAATAACTGTTATCTGTATTAATTAATAAATTCAGACATGTGATTCAATGCAAGTTACTTCTTTAGAAGCACTCTATGATGATAAGTCCACTTCTATGTGCTAACTCGGCGAATTCAGTAGCAAGCTTGTATGTTTAATAGTCACCTTAAGTCTGCGCCGCTAATAACTTCTAAGTCAACCCTGAAAGTGTTAAATCAGCACTGAGTGTTACAGTATGAGGTAATCCATAACATTACAGACGTAACTGTAGGCAGACTGCAGGTAATTTAACACTGTAGCTGCTAATTCAACACTATAGGAGATAAATCAATACCGCATCAAATCTTGTGACGTTATTAATTTTACAGCACATGCTAATTCATGACATTATGCATGCTATTGTAAGTCACATGGTAATTTACAGCACTATATAGTGTTATGGTAGGGTGTGTGTTAATTCACAGTGTTATCCTGGTTAATGTCGGTTTAGTGTAAATTTACTGTGTTATAACAGTTATTGTGGGATATGTGTTTAGTTTACAGCCTTATAGAGGTTACTGTAGGTTAGGTGTTAATTTACAACAATATAACAGTTACTGTTACTGGTTATGAGTTATGTTTACACCATTATAACGGTTACTAATGTGTTCATTTTACAGCACTATAAAAGTTACTGTATGTAGTGTGTTAATTTACACTGTTAAAATGGTTACAGTAGGTTATGTGTTAAGTCTACGCATTATAGAGGTTACTGTAGGTTACATGGATATTGTAGGTTGTGTGTTAATGTGTTATTGTGTGTAGGTTGTGTGTTAATGTACAGAAGGTTATGTGTTCATTTACACAGTTATAGGACACACACACACACACACACACACACACCCTGTAGGTTGTGTGTTAATGTACAGAAGGTTATGTGTTCATTTACACAGTTATAGGGGACACACACACACACACACACACACACACACCCTGTAGGTTGTGTGTTAATGTACAGTATGTTATGTGTTCATTTATACAGTTATAGGACACACACACACACACACCCTGTAGGTTGTGTGTTAATGTACAGTATGTTATGTGTTCATTTATACAGTTATAGGACACACACACACACACACCCTGTAGGTTGTGTGTTAATGTACAGAAGGTTATGTGTTCATTTACACAGTTATAGGGGACACACACACACACACCCTGTAGGTTGTGTGTTAATGTACAGTAGGTTATGTGTTCATTTACACAGTTATAGGACACACACACACACACACACACACCCTGTAGGTTGTGTGTTAATGTACAGAGTTATAGGACACACACACACACACACACACACACACACACACCCTGTAGGTTGTGTGTTAATGTACAGTAAGTTATGTACAGAGTTATAGGACACACACACACACACACACACACACACACACACCCTGTATATATGTGTTCATTTACAGTGTTATTGAAGTTATTCTAGGTTGTGTGTTAATTGACACTGGGCTTATTGTGGGTTATTTGTTTATTTGCAGCGTTACTGTGGGTTATGAGTCAGTTTACAACTTTATTTATGTTACAGTAGGGTGTGTGTGTTAATCTACAGTACTACAGATGTTACTGTAGGGTGTGTGTGTGTTAATGCAGCACTAGGGTTTATTCCTCTTCTAATACCCCCGGGAGTTAACCCTGAGAGTCGTTTATATCACACACACACACACACACACGGGCCATGTTGCAAATATCTACAGTATATAAAATAATATAGAAAGTTTAATGGCACGCGTGGCCTTGGGTGGGTGTTATCCCCTCTGACCCGCGGGCTACAGTCACTCAAAATTCTCATCCCGAGCTTCATCATCCATCATCCATCATCCTGCCTCCGAGCTCCAGGAAATACAGCACGACGTCATCATTATCATTATCATCATCATCATCATTATTATTATTATTATTATTATTATTATTGTTATTATTATTATTGTTGTTGTTGTTGTTGTTGTTGTTATTATTATTATTATTATTATTATTATTATTATTATTATTAATATTGTTGTTATTATTATTATTATTATTATTATTATTATTATTATTGTTGTTGTTATTATTATTATTATTATTATACAATATTTCTCGCGACTTCGTTTAACGAAGGTATAAAGTAAGCAATCAATTATGAGGGACAAATTCAAGCTAGTCTACTTCCTTCCATTTCTAAATAATAATAATAATAATTATAATAATTAGAGGCTACAGGCGAATATTTTGCGTATTATATACATTTACATATAGATTTACATAGTAACAGGAACAATAACTAGAATTATATTAATATTAATAAGAAAAAAAAAGATGCGCAATAACGCAGTCGAGACAATTTGCGGGATTTTTTGTTTTCTTTAGCCAAAGTTTTCGCGCTTTTGTAATACCTGAAAACAAACAAACAGTCAACCTGTTTAGCGATCTACATCTGCTTTTGATTATTAAATCTTATTTGAGATTCCAAAATGCATTTGCTATATTTATATTTATATTTATCCTTATGTTTCCTTTGCTTTCTGACCACCCATCGGTGAACAGGGTCGTGTCGGTATTACTCCTTTTTTTTAAAAAAAGGAAAAAGCATAAACGAATAAATTACCAAATTAATATATTAGTAATTTAAATAAATACACAAATGTAGTTTGACTTCACACATTTTTGTTTCCTCAGAAGGTGTTGCATTAAAAATAATAAAATCAAAATTATGAACACTGAAGCAAACTTCAAACTCAAATCATAATCCAAACATCACTTCTGGAATAAACTCCTACAGTGCGGGTCTGACTGGGAGCTGTACATGTCTGTGAACATCTGTGTTTTACTGTTTCATTTATCCAAACATCTATATATTCTGTATAGTTATCCTTTACCTTACTCAACCCATTATGCAACAAGCATCTACAGTATCTCTTAAGGAAAGGTCGTTGTTGAGGTCAAAGTCACTGGGGCGAGTTAAACACACTCTGTGGTAAGAAGAAGAAGAAACAAACATGCTGTCCTTATAAATCAGAGGTTTAAACCTAGTGAGCAAGATACTGAGAAAGAAATTAAACACATAAAGACTTCCCCTGATCTCAAAGCTATACGACGAAAAATCCTGGGGTTTATAGCAAATTATAGAATCACTTTAAAATGATCTGCACTATTTGCCACAACGTTTCTGTAGCTGATTGGGAAGGAGTTTGTGCTCATCCTGTAAATTATAACAATTTGTATTTGTGATGAACTTTTAAATAAATCAGCATGTGCTACAAAATGGTTTTTACTTTTGAAATTTTGCTGACATTTTGTAAAATATATCTAGTTCTTGAATGTATGTGGGTGAAGTTTACGTATGAGAGAGAGAGAGACAGAGAGAGAGAGAGAGAGAGAGAGAGAGCAAAACTTCTTTTAAAAAAGTTTCCTAAACAAGTGTAACAGATGTGCGCGCGCGTCTCAGACAGACAGACAGACACAGAGGAAGAACGAGAAAGAAAGAAAGAAAAAAAAGAGAGAACTTAAGCGCGCGCACCGAACGCACGACTCTTTCTCTCCCTCGCTTTCTCTTTTTCTCTCTTTTATCTTCCCTTTCTCCTTTTTGCTCTTTTGCCCCCTTAATCGTGTCGCGCTTTCTCCGGAGACTCTTTTCCACCTAAAGCGTTTAGTCTCAGGCCGCTGCACACTCGCCACTGCGCCACGGGGAGCGGAACACTCGCTTTACTGCAAACTGCACCACGCCAAAAGCAGTGCAACACAACAACAAAAAGAAGGGCAAAAAGGGAAAAAGAGAAGAGGTGGCGGAAAGGATTTTTTTTTTTAAATAGAAAAAAAAAACCCGTTGTTGCTCGGGTCGCCTCTGTGTCCCAGTATGGACTTGGATCAGAAAGCTCCACCGGCGCGCATCGGACGGTCGGGTAAGGCCCTGCTCTTTCACTTTCTTCCTCTTCACCAAAACTTGCAAAACTTTTAACGCGTATGATAACATCCAGGACGCACTAGATCCAGTGCAGTACACACGACATACAATTTCAGCTGGTATTTTATTTGCAAAAACTTAGTCGTGGATACTAACAACTGGATTAACAGCTACAGTGTTTATGTAAAGTTTTATCCACTTTCAGCGTTTCTCTGAATTGCATTCTTTCGTATATATGTATATACCTAAGATAGCTGTCTATCATAAAATTACGCATGGAAATGCTGAAGTACTGCAATCCAAGCAAGAAATGTTTTTTTTTTCTTCTTTTGAACGCGTGTGTAAGAAATGCGGCCTGCAGTGATACATTTAGCCTACACACACAAACACACACACACACACACACACTGCTTGAACAAAGATAGAGTTGAATCTGTTTATACTGTATAATATATAACATGCATCGGTAGTCTTTGTGTTGTGTGCGCATGCGTAAAATGCTTTTTTATTTATTTATTTTGCAAAATACCCAATATAGGCTAAATAGAATACTGTATGTGCAGATATGACTTGTGCTATTTTGTTTTGTCAAATGCTGACCTACATTGATCCAAATCAAGGCAGTGTACCGACTTTACCTTTGTACACGTGATTTCTTGAGGTTTCTTGGGTCCTTGGTATCAATTAATTAATTTATTTATTCTTTCTTATTTATATGTATAAAAAAACTATTTATTTACAAAAAACTGCATCTGTTGCGCAACAGGTACGCAGTAGATCCAAATTGGTGCCAATTGAACCAAATTGGTGGCTTTCAATCAAACTGGATGAGGTGTGATTTTAGGAGGTACAGTGTGTGTAATGTTGGACCTGGAAACTTTGGATACCCCAAAATCGGTTATGAAAATTAAGCGTGCATTAGCATAATATACATTTAATTGCACTTACAAAAAGACAAAATAATATTGATATATCACATCATTATCTGATATATATATATATATTTGCTGAGGGTTGTATCGTTTGTATTTTTAAAAAGCATGTTCCGTACCAGCTATTTGATTGAATATTATCAATATGAAATATCAACTCAACATTAAGAAACACAGCACTGAGTGATACGTCACATCCGGATTGAAAATGCGAAAGTACTATAAATGTATCAACAGTAACAGCTTGTGATGCGCATGCAGATCACATTGAACCTATTTACATTGGGCTTTTCTACAAGTCTTTAACACATTGACACAGAACCCATTAGATGCATTTCATGCAAACAAAACGAACAAAAAATAATAATGTATTACCCCACATACACACGCACGCACGCACACACACACGTAGGAAAAAAAATACGAGATCTTTATAAATCTACTTCATCTAATCTATCTAATAGAGCATAGGCCAGAGGTATTGCATCATCTAAGCTACATTACCTCTCTTTGACGTGGGAGTAAATGAGTGCTTGCAAAATCTCCAGGATTGAATTAACACCTAGAGTTCATCATTCAGCACTGGGGGTCTTAAATCTGTGATGGAGCTACATTTTGTTGGTTGATGGCATTTAGGATTAAGACGTTTGAATTTAAACACGTGTGTATTGTTAGAATATATTTTTTGTAATAATCCAATCCAAACGTTATAAAGAAAATTTTGCCATTATGGTCACGCGGGTGTGCAGTGCAACTCGTTTGCATGCTAGATTATTTTATATATATATATATATATATATATATATATATATATATATATATATATATAAAAGTATATACTCTATATAGCTACCTGTGATTTTTTTTACTAGTACTTTAGTAATTACTGATTTATTAAAATGTTAAATGTATTAAACAGGATTAAACTTTGCGAAAAGAAGATTTGAATGTACCCCTTATCGTGCGTTATATCTACTATATCCACATAGCCAGGTGTAAATATATTCAAATAAAAGTATAAACAATTAGTGTAGTGCCACAGCAAGTAGATGAAGGTACACTTTTTAGAACCCCATTTTTTGTTTTTAATTTTTATTAATTGCAATTCGTTCAAAAACATTCGTTTTTTGCTCAGTTTGGCTGACCAAATCGTTCCAAGTAGCCTAAAGAGGCAAGCCCGAGTCCAGATGTTTGGCTCCATCCACAATAATGATGTTAATTTAACTCCAATCTGCTTCTTACAGACCTAACTACCCTTTTATTTTAATTAATTTTTTTTCTAATTTTACACTTATATGTACACTAACATTAACATATTCGCATTTACTCATAAATATCACTAAACAGCAACAAAACAATTCCCAAGTGATAGTTTTTGAAAAGAATACGTCACTGTAAAAATCAACGTGAGGTTTTGATTTGAAAGAAGCGCGCGCGAGCTTCCTCATGAGAACAGTTTAAATTTTAACCGTCGCTCGTCTGTGAAGTTTAAAAACAGTAACAACAAACATCAAACAAGCAAACAAAAGCACTTAGCTAACATGTTAATGAGAGAAAATCCGTGATTGTTAGTGTTTGTAAACTTTACCTGCCTGAATAATATTAAATTATATGTACCTAAAAACAATTTGACAGTTTATGTTTTTTTTTACTTCATTCTTTAAATTAAACCAAAAAAAATAAAAATAAAAAAATAATCCGGAATAATTAAAAAAACTATTTTTTTTTTCCAAGTCGGTAATTTTTTCAGGTTTACACATACGCTACTCAGTCTGCTGTGTAATTATAATGAAATACATAAATGACATATTTATATAATAAAATGTTTATATTTTTACAATAGTTTCTACTTTACCTTAAAGACGATAATAAGCGGTTTGGGGCGTAGTGTAGTGCAGTAGGTCACCTGGCGTGCGTGACGCGCGTGCACTTGCACGACCTATAGGCGCGCCCCCTGGCGAGATGCGCGCGGGGAAATACGTCGCGTGAACAGCTGCTACCCAATCAAGAACAGCTATATTTATATATAAACTAGTAATCTATTTACGTTTAATAAATATAAAACCATACAAACTGTATAATTATGTACATAGACCGGTAAGAGTAAGTGAAGTATAGCGTTAACTGGCGGTTTCATCTACATTTAAGCTGCTCTTCTTTTTTGGTTTCCAATCGAATTTTATTAATAAAACAAATATTAAACAACACAAACAAACTTTAAAAAATTAAGAAAAACAAAACAGGGACGGTTTTGTGAAAGTTAAAAATCAAACAATATCTACGTCGTTTATTAAATTAAAATGTACAAAGCACAGATAACGAGAAGCGTTAAGGATATCAATCAGTTCATACTTCACATCAATTTTTGTTTTTTATTTATTCATTATAATATTATAAATTAGATTTAAAAAATTATCTCATAATATGGCAACCCTTGCACTATTTAAGCATGTATAACGCATATCATAAAGATCATATAGCTAATGTACAACAGCAGAACCTGAATTGACCAATAATAATTTTTTATTATTGACCTTTAAAAAAAAAAAAAAAAAAATGTCTGTTAAATAAATTATTTGTTTATTTATTCGTGCAAAAATGCACGGAAACATTACTTCTAAATCTAAACCTAAATATTGAAAACAATCAATTATACAGTTATATAATTAAGTTATATAATAAGTCTGATTTATGTGTCCTACAGCTATGATATATTAATCAGTATATAGGATAGAATACACTATATTTAAAATGAAACAACTTTGTTATGACCTTGACCGATAAATTTCTTAATAAATCAGTTAATTAATTAATGACGCAAATGTAAAATTTTATATTTACAAAAGCTAAAAGAGCACAAAAGTTTTTTTGATTATTTTTTAAATGATAATAATAATAATAATAAAAATGAAACATTAAATCAGCACCTCGCCCGCTGGCGGTGTGATATTAGACAACGTTTCGGATACCACACGTCAGCCTGGAAGAGCGTTCTGTCAGTCAGCCAATCAGCATCCTCCGAGTGTGAGCTCGACTTGTGATTGGCTGACGCGACAGCGGAGGCGCTGCGCTGTGATTGGCTGGCGTGCCCCGTGATTGGCAGAGCGGAGCGGTAGATTCGGAGCGCCTCAGCCCCGGCGCTGTCCACACGAGAGCGGGTTCTGGAACGCGCCGCTCACGCACACACACACGCACTCAGTCTTTTAAAACGGAAGGACGTTGAATTATATTATTTTATTTTTTAATGCAGAATTCCTTTACCAACCAGCCTGAGGAGGGTATTGATTCGTATTTACGCTGCAATCGCAAAACTTAACAATTTGACTATTAATAATATAATTATACATTTTTATATACATCTTCGTCCGGGACAAGAAGGTCGGAGCGCTCGCTCGTGCCATGGCGCGTCACAAAAAGCGCGCGTTATATGTGTAAGATGCGGCGTTTCGGTGCTCACGTGCAGACGCTCGCGCTGTCGGAGTTCCTGAGAGCGGCTTCTATAGAAACTCGATCTGATGGGACGCTTGGAGTTCAAGAAACCAACACGGGACTGACGGAAGGAAGAAATGCTCCGGTTTTGAAGGTGTAAAAATAAAAACGGGATTTTACGATTTACATCATGGCTGATTTTTCTTGACCGGTGCATGCATGCTTCCTGCTCGGATTGTTTCATCCACAAGGGTTTATTGCACAACCACAACTACAACCAGAACCACGGACCTTCCTTATGCATTCGACCAGACATTACTGTTGAGCTTATTGTTGGCTGTAATATGATGATTTTTTCCTTTTTCAAGAATTTTTCTGAAGATCAAATAACCACTTTTTTTTCTCTCTCTCCTTGGGGCGTCATTTAATTAACTCTTTGGCTGTTTTCAAGTTCCATTTTTTATTTTTATGTTTAAATTGAAAGTGTTGAAGAACCGACTGAACGGACTGAACATTTCAAATAATAATAATAATAAAATAATAATTTAAAAATCAATCCATTTTTTTTTGGTTTTGAACGTCACATCGTTCACGTCGTTTAACGCGCCTGGAAGTGGCCGTGACCTCTGACCTATGGAAATTCACTGCAAGCACGACCCGTTCGCCGCGATGCACCGTAAGTTTAAAAATAATAATAATAATAATAATAATAATAGTAATTATAATAATTCATAAAAGAAAAATCCCTTGTGCATACTGATTTGCATGTATTAGATTAAATGCCAGACATAAACATGTCCCCAGCGTCCTCACGGGTGGGTTTTGCACATTATATGTCTAAAAGCTGAGATTTTCAGGACGCGACCTGTTTTGTGCATAAAGTGTGAGATTTTATAAAGCGTTTAAAACAATTCCTGACAAAGAATAACACGACATGATTTAGATTTCCTGAATTTCTGCAGTCTGACCTGCAAATCAAGGTGTAGAAATGTGTATTTGTTCCTGTGTGGCTGAGGTGAACATCTCTGTACATTTTTCGTTTCTTTGTGAGAAACCTGCACTTACTGCTTTTGTGAAAAGCATGACTTCATGATGGTACAAGTGACAAATAGAAAAGTGCGCTTGCTTTGAGTTTCCTTTAAGTTAAGGGTGTGTTGGGATTTTGTGTTAAGCATCGTTGTAGCTGTTTGGTTAAATATTTTTTAGACCTAAAACAAGGATCAACTTGGCTCTTCAAATGTGCGTCAGATAAACACTTTGAGAAACACTCACTTGTGCTTGTGCTGGATTGGTTCTCTCAAGAGCACTTGGTTGCTTTGCTTTTTGCTTCTTAACACAGTTTTTTTTTGTAAATGATCTCTTGATGTGGCTGTGAGCTGAATGCTACACTACTGTGTTGCAAATTCACAATTCTACAAATATCAACAGTTATTTAAATTTGAAACGTTTGGTTTCAAATGACCACTAATCGATTCTTTACCAAACATCTCTAAACATCCAGTACTGACAGGATCTTATGGGAAACAAATTAGTGTTCTAGAGAATCTCTTCACCATTTCTGTTGCTTGTTTTGTATCATATAAATCTTTCTACAGTCTCTGAATATCAGCGAATCTATTTTACTGTACCAGATGTTAAGGCTTAAAGTCTGGAAATGTAAACCAGCATGAATCATTTGTTTTCAGATATCCAGTGATGAAACAAACAAAAACAAAAAAAAATCCTCTAATGAGCTCCTTGAGTGTTAAATGAACTCTGACATAATCACATGGGTCATATTATTATTATTATTATTGTTGTTATTATTATTATTATTATTATTATTATTATTATGGATATTATGATAGTAATAAGGCCAAGTGGATGCATATAAACATTGGATGTTTTACTTGCACCCTGGAGATTGAATAAATACATAAATAAATAAATAAATAAATAAACAGTGATAAACGCTTTTGTTTTAGGAAAACAGAAGATATAGTTGATATCATTAATATTATTACGATTTAAGAAAAATTACAAAGCAAACGCGACTTAATTTGTTATTAATTTTTGCGTTGTCTTTAGTTGTTGTCTTTGTTGTTGCTGTAGTGGGTGTCTGTTTATTTTCTCCTCCCTTTAAATATGGTCTAACAATAATGCTATTATTATTATTATTATTATTATTGCATTCTCTCTCTCTCTCTCTCTTACACACACACACACACACCTCTCTCTTTCTCTCTCTCTCTCTCTCTCACACACACACACTTTTACACACACACACACACATCTCGCGGCGTGCTGAATGAAGCGCTGCATTTAACGCATTTCAGCAGCGGAACGAATCGCGTTTCCTTTCCGACACACAGCGAGAAAAAGATTACACACACACTCACACACGCGCGCGCGCACACACACGAAATATGTTACGCACTTTTTTGGAATGTGCACGGTTGTAGGACACACTTCAGTTTTTAAAACACACAAGCTTTGGTGGGAAAAACGAGCAAAAAGTAAATTCTTTTTTTTTTTTTTTGATAGATTCTTTTGGTTGCATGTGCAGATAAATCTGTCTAATGATAAATAAAGCACGTGAGGGATTCAGGAGAGGGTCTAATTATTATTATTATTATTATTATTATTATTATTATACCATGGGAAGTTTTTTTCGTGCAAGTTAAAACACCTGTTTGGAGCAAAATAAATCTCCTGAAGAAGTAAAGGTTTTGTGTTCTTTCGTGTTTTTTTTTTCATTGTAAATAATTTAGTAATGATTAAAAACGCAATGTGACTGAGATAAATCCTTAGATGTGGCCGGGGTTAATCCGTGTGTATAGAAAATACAATACATTTCTATTAAATACAGTTTGCTAAAATTATAATAATAATAATAATAATAATAATAATAATAATAACACTGCAAGCAGAGGCTTTTGCTTATCCTGTAGGATACGGTGGCCCATGTGAAAGCAGTAATAAATTATTTAATTAATTTCTTTATTTACTTGTTTGGCTGGGAAACCTTAAGCAGTCATTGTGGAGAAGAAATAACCTTAAAACGCATTTTATAACCTTAAAACGCATTTTTTTTTTCAGACATTTCTGTCAGATTAACGCCGACACTGTCGGAAAAGCCACGCCCACAAGGTTGACGCCAATTTTCCTCACAATATTTAGCATGTTAGCGTTAAAACACAAAACACCTCCTTACACAAGTCTAGGTTGAGCTGACCTTAAACAGGGAGGATAAACAGGTTTCTCTGTCAGTTTGCTTTTAAACGTGATTTTTACCTTTATTTTATTGAACGTTATCACATCGAAAAACTGTGAGAAATCTATGAAAATCTGTATCAGTTCAACCCTTGAGTGTTCTGAGGGGGCTCTGGAGAGGCCGTGGTGTTTGGAAATCTTTACTCATTCATTTAACCTTTCCTTTTTTATTTCTTTTCAGTTATTTTATCTGATGTCCGAACCATTCACTTTATCCAGATCACGGTTTAACTAGTTGCAAGTTTGGGAGAATTCACATTTATTTGGCTTAGGAGTCCACCTATAATGGATATGTTGTTGGTGAGAAACTAACAATCTGATGCAAACCCAACATGAAACTCTGCACAGATCGAAACACAATCTCAGACTCTGAACGTTGGAGCTAAAGATGCCTGCTACACCCTTTTTGATTTGATTCAGTCCATTTAAGCACTTTGCTGCATGAACATCCAGAACATGGTGCACCATTTGACAACCCAGTGGTCCATGCAGCAGTTCTGGTCTTTGGCCTTGTTGTGGACGCTTGTTAATCCTGATACGAGAATAAGGTAGATCACATTATAGAATCAGGTGTTGACCCGAACAAACAGACTCGCCTAATGTCAGGAATAGTGCCCTATTCTATGGTCCCTATGAAGAGTTTTTCGAGTAGCTTTCAAAATATATGATTTTGTCACTAGCATATGGAAAAAATTTTCACACTTTTGGAAATGTCTATAAACTTCCAAAACACTGCACTATATACTGAATACCACAAGAGTTTTTTTTTTTAAACTCGGCTAACATGATAATGAGAGAAATTTCATCTCCCCCCACCACCACCCATCCAACCCTTTCACACACACACACACACCGCACACAAAACCATTCTCTCTGTTTGTTGTCCGCATTTTTAAACGAGGTGGCGGTTCACTTGGCAGTTTTCATTTGGGCCTGTTTAAACTGCTTTGGCCAGATAAAGGAGCGTAATGGGAGCGCGTCGCTAATCGCGCTTTTATTTTCTGGATGGAGGAGCACGAAGGTCTTCAGGCCGCTTCTCAGGCTTTCAGGGCGGAAGCGGCGCTGAAATCAATCACGGCTTCGATTTATCAGCCGAGTGGGGCTCAGCAGGGAAAATAAAAGCGAGAGAAGGATATAGATCACATCGGAAAAGTCGCTTTCGTTCCATTCAGCACATAGACTCGATGACCTTAAACACGCACACGTATTCACACACACACACATACAGACTGCTTTCTGAAAGTGAAGACCAATTTGCACGTTGTTTGTTATTACAGAGCGTTCTGATACACTTTCAGCTGTAACACAGAGGAAACCAGGTCCTGTTTCAGTGTCTGTTTCATAACGAAAATAAAGTTGCAAGAGTTTTTTAAGCTACAAAGACGGAAGTAAACCAGTCTAGTGTTGTCATAAGGCCATAGAAGGAAGGACGTTGTTTACTGTTTCGTGTTCGGTAAAACTCAGAGCGGAGAGTTTAGATACATATTCTCCAATAAGATTATATACAGTATACATCAACTAAAAAGACATAATAGAGGTGGTTATGGACCTTATGTGCATTACATGCTATAGGTTTTAAAGGTACACAATATTTTACCAGGTAACTAAATGATTCTGGGTTGTCCTGTCACTGATAGTTATCTTATAACAGCACACACGTCAAGTGTTTATTAACTCGTTTTATTGAGGCCAAAGATTCACAATTGCTTTGTATAACATTTTCCCAAGTCAGTCAAATTAGTTAGTGAATCAGTCAAGAATTTACTGTGTCAGTTAGAGTGCAAGTCTTTCTGTAAGTCACTCAGTCCATGCGTCAGTCAGTAAGTCATTGAGTCAGTCAGTCACTCAGCCTATGTTTTAGCCAGTCAGTCATTAAATCAGTGTAAGTCAGTCACTGAGTAAGCCAGTGACTCAGTAAATTACTGAATCATTCACTGTGTAAGTTCTTGGGTCAGTCGATCAGTCAGCTAATAAGTCAGTCAGTATGTCATTCAGAAAGTCATTGCGCCAGTCAAGTCACTCATTCAGTGTGTCAGTTAGTAAATCATTGAGTCAGTGTCAGTCAGGGATTAAGTCAGTCAGTTACTGTGTCAGTCAGTAAGTCATTTAGTCAGTGAATCAGTCACTGTGTGAGTCAATAAGTCATTGAGGTAGTCAGTCAGTCAGTCAGTCAGTAGAAGTAACTCAGTGTATTAAGTCAGTAAGTCAGTTACTGAGGCAGTAACTAAGTTAGTCAGTGAATCAGTCAGTGAGTCTGTCAATGAGTCAGGAAGGAAATCAGTTAATGTGACAGTTAAGTGGGTCATCAATATTGAACAATATTGAGTCAGTCAGTACGTCAGTGACTGAGTCAATTAATCAGTCACTAAGCAAGTCATGGATGCAGTCAGTAGGTCTGTCAGTGAGTCAAATACTGATTTAACTATTGAGTAAGTGATTAAGAGGGTGTGTCAGCCACTGATTCAGCCAGTGTTTGGCAGTCAGTGAGTGAAGGAAAGAGTCGCACAGTGAGTCAGTCAGTGGGACAGTGCGTCAGAGTAAGCATGTCAGTAACTGAGCGCAGCAGCCACTGCATCTGTCAGTGAGGAAGTTTTTAGGGCAGTGAGTGAGTCAGTGAGTTGACTCATTCAGTGACTCAATCAGCATACCTATCGATGAGTCAATGCGTGACTCGGATAGAGTTTTATTTTGTCCACCAATAAATAAGCCAGTCAATGAGCCAGTAGGTGAGTTAGTTATTCCTGTGCGCCGTGTAAGAATGGTTTACTGAGATGTGATGAATGAGATGTGAAACGTGGTTTTCGGTACAATATCAAAGAAATTCCAGTCTGCTTGTTGGAATTCCTCTACAATTTATATTCGATCAGCTTGAAAAAGAGAAATCAGCTGGCTAGATCATCAAGCAGTGACAGAGGAATGAGGAGAAAAGGTGCATCCAGAGATAAAGAAAGGCGTAAATGGTAAAGAGACATGCAGAGAGAGAGAGAGAGAGAGAGAGAGATATGGATGGTGACATATTACTGTCTGTGAATTGATGCGTTTTGTATTCGAGGCATTAGGGAAGCGAGTTTGGTTTTGATATAACCTGAAGCGCTGTGTTTAAGAACTATCACGCTCGTAGGCTGGATTAGCACACACAGCACACTCCCTGTGTGTATCTTTGTGTAGTTTATGTGTGTGTGTGTGTGTGTGTGTTTAAGGGAGGGGATTCTGCTCTGAAGCAATCAGTATGTTAATATGACAGAGTAACTGGATTAGCATGGCAATATTTAACACACACACACACACACACACACATTGAAGTAAATGTAACAAAGCACACACTGATAATATAATGCCTCCCATTCATGGTATGAACTCCAGGCTGCAGCTAAACACTCACTCACACAGCAAAGTATAACTTGCTGTTTTGCTGTTTAACATGGACATTTGTTACAGCTACCATTTTAATGTGTGAAAATAATTCTCCAAAGATTTTCTCGTGTGGTCACCAAACCCCCCCCCCCCCCCCCCCCCCCACACACACACACACACACACACCAGTCACAGTGTTGAGTTATTGTACGCAAGTGTTTAGCTAATGGAAAAATAGACTTCCGTCGTCAGCCGTTTAGCTATTTATGATTATCTATGCTAATGACAATAGTTGTCAGTAGCTAGATATATTATTTTATTTCATGCTATTTATGTGTAGCTAATGTACATCCTTTGAAAGCTCCTTGTCGCAATGCTAACTATCTCATTTCAAGGCAAACTGATGCTAGTTAGCAAATTTTCTACAGATGATTTTATCTTCTGTGAAGTTTAATCTGATTTTGTAAAAGGCATGACATTTGTGCAAACAATCTGGGAGCTTTCAAAAGTATATATTAGCTGGACATTGCTTCCGCACAACACTGACCAGGACTGTAAGAATGCTTATTCAGGAGATTTAAAAAGCACCTCAAATCATTGCACGGATGCACACCTGGCTGGCTTAGCCACTTGCAGAGCTAAGAAGGTCATGTGTTATTGTACTGACCATTAGTGAAGGAGGCTTAAGACTGAAAGAAAGATGAGAATGTACACCCTGATCTTAAGGATAGATATTGCTCAGATATTTGATTGGAGAGCTGAGAAGGGGTGTGGCAGCTGAGTATGGCCACACCCGTTGACCATCTAGTGAAGAGGGTTCGATGTCATGTTCAGGGGCACTATAGCAATTTGAACCCACAAGGAGTAATCCTTCGGAGTAAGTTCAGCACAAACAGAAAATCTTCCCCTGCTTCTATTTTAAAGCAACAGCAATAGATGGTCCTGAATGGTAATGTTGCTTTAACTGCTTAAAAACAAAATATAGTCATGTTCATGTCTTCTGTAGATTCGATTGAATTCTGTATTTGTCAAATGAAAACACAATCCTGATAAAAACGCTCTGGATTCCTTTTCAGGGCACGGAGGGGTGAACCAGCTCGGAGGGGTGTTTGTAAACGGGAGGCCGCTGCCCGATGTGGTAAGGCAGAGAATTGTAGAGCTGGCTCACCAAGGCGTACGACCATGTGATATTTCCCGCCAGCTTCGCGTCAGCCACGGCTGCGTCAGCAAGATCCTGGGCAGGTAAGCATCATTCATAGCTTATTAAAGACTTACTAAGCATTTACTAATGTTCAATTATGGTGTATTTATACATTTTTAAAAGCCACAATTACCTACTAAACATTTTTAGTCAGACCTCCCTGATTAAGAATTCCAATAAAGGAAGAAATTGGATGGTAATTAAGTTAAAAGCCAGTTAACAAGCAGGTAATAATACAGCATGTTAACAAAAAATAGACACTTGTATTGCATGTGCTGTATGAGGGTTATCTTATTACCAGATATAGAAATTGTTAAGCTTTAAACATTCTGTTGAACCTTGGGAATTTATCTATGAGTCATCAAATTATAAATTGATGACAGAAAAATTTGCTAAATTGAATCTGATTGAGCCATCTCTACCAATCGGTTGAGGTAGGCTTTGCAGCATATCACGAAGAAGAAATGGGTTCTAATGACCCAAAACATTTGTCCTACTGAATCACCAGACACAAAGTTCAATTCAATTCACTTAAAATTTCTTTGTATAGAAAATGGTTTGTATTTTTACCCTGAACATTGTATTAAAACTTTACAAAACATAAGAAACAAAAAACATAGTGCAAAAAAAGTCCTAGATGTCAGGATATTATATGGCTTTTTCAGATTTTTTTTTAAATTTGGCATCTATAGACATATTTTTATATTTATAGTTTTACCGTGATGTGACATCTAAACCGTTTGGAAGAGGACTGTATTGTATTAAACATTGATTGTTGCAGTTATTGTTTGATAAAAATACAAAATATAAAGAAACATTTGTTTTCTTAGAATGGTTAATTTTGCTGTTTTTTTTTTTTAGCTTCAACAAAGAATTAGTTTCAGAGCTTCATAAATCCTGTTCAACCTAAAATAATGCAATAAATCAATTAAATGAAAGTTTCGCCTAACTGACTAATGTTCTATTTACGAATATATAGTTTGGTCAGCTTGTATGGTGCTAAAATCAGCACAATCACCGGTTCATTGTAAGGGATTAGCACATGTGTTATAGTCCATAAAGTGGGGGGTGTGTTTAAAATGGTCAAGTTCAGTAAGATATCGTTTGCTCGTTAAATGTTCTCTCACCTGAAGCCATTAACTTTGGTGAAAAAGACACTAATCTTGTTTTTGCTAATTGACTAGCATGCTAGCATAATTTGCACCATTAAATAAGAAGAAAACAACAAAATATTCCCCATGTTCTGTTAAGGCAATTGCCGCAGTAAAAGAGAAAGGTTTTTCTGAACACCTTGTAGCAGCGTAGCTGAGTCAGCAGTTCCTGCTTTTTGTGTCACCTAGTTTTGAAATTTAAAAAAAGAAAAAAAGAAGGAAGAAAAATCTTCCCTCGTCCCGAATTGGAGCGGGTCAAAGCCTTTTTTCCCTCTTCCTCTCTGTCACAAAAAGAAAAGATTCATCACATTGTACATTTGCATCCGAATGAAACGGGTGGCATACATCTGCTGAAGAGGGTGAAGGACAGAGAGAGAGAAAGAGAGAGAGAGAGAGAGAGAGAGAGAGCTTCAGGAATAAAGATTTAGAATAAAATGATTTATAAAGAAAAGGAAGAAGAAAGAAATAAGAAAAAGACATGAAGGACAGACAGAGAGAGAGAGAAAGAGAGCAAAAGAGAAAGAAAGAAGAAGAGAGAGAAAGAAAGAGAGAACATTTGAATAGATGAAGGTGTGGGATTAGCGCTAGGGCCTTTAGCAATATCAAAAAATGTGTTTGCCATTGTTCTCTCGCTCTCCGACCCCCCCGAAGCCCCCGGTCCAGCTCAGTCATGCGTTACCGCTAGGCCCCGTGTGCGTGTGTTAATTTCCTCCCTGCTCTCTGGCTAACGGGCAGACAACAAGAAAGCCCCTGCGTTTAATAGCGCATGGGCCGAGAGTAGCCCGCTAAAATAAATAAGGTGGATGAATATCCATGCCTTCTCGTTAATAGCGGGATTTTCACAAGCTCCTATTAAGCTTGCTGTTTTTCTCTATATACTGCAGGGAGAAAGGCCACAGGGTCTCTTTGTAATGTGTTTAGAATTCTCTGTGTGTGTGTATGTGGGTGTATATGAGGATAGTCAACCCTGTTTAACGTAGTACAAAAAACATATTTAAAAAAACAAAGCTTTCTTTATATATCAAAACCAAATATTTGGCTTTTCAGTATTGGCTAGTCAGCTAATTATAATAGAATTAGTTATAAAACATTTTTTACTTTTACTTTAGAGGTTAATTTTAGATGACATCTAAAAGTAAAAAAAAACTCATGTAGACAGCTAATATTTAAAAACTTTTTCAAATAAAACTAAGCTCATAAGATATCCCTGAAGTAATGTCCCATGTCCAAATAAAGTGACATTTTTAGCATTTTTTAGCTAATAATCTGCAAGTTAGCACCTTTCTTGCAGTTTTCCCCAAATAAAGCTAATTTAAATGTAAAATAGGCTAACAAACATAGCCTTCTTATAAACTAACTACATAAGTTAAACTAGACAGTTTTCTTGGAATAGCATTGAAAATTTGCCAGTTAAAAAAAAATCACATATGTAAACAAGCAACAGTACAGAATATTTTATAACTGTCTGGTCAATAAATAAAAAAACTATATAAAAGCTATCAACAACAACAACCCAAACAAAAGCTAATTAATAAAGCTAAGGTGAATGACAAAATGGTTGGCAAATGTTAGTTTGTTTAAAACTAAATACATAACATGAACTAGAAAACGTTTGAGAATATCCTTTTAAAAATTAGCAAGCAAACCTTTGTGAAAATTTATATGCTTAAGATAGCTGTATCAACAGCCAAAACCTATTGTTAAAGACACACTAAAACACTAGCTGCTTTTAAGCAACTACTTAAGAATCAAATTAGTTAGCCAGATTACCTGTGCTAGATTAAAATGCTAGCATTTTCAAAACTAGCTAGTTAACTATAGAGAAAAAAACGGAATAATGGCTATCATAGAGAGAACTTTTTTTTTAAACATAATGTTTTATAATATCCTTAAAATAACATCCTTAAATATATTTCCCTTAATACCAGCCAGCTAATATTAATAAAAATTCCCACAAACAAAAACTAGTCATCATTAGAGGATCTCCCCAAACAAAGCTAATGCAAGGAGAAAATGGCAAACATAATGCTAGTTTATGCAAAACTTTTGAGACTATCCTTACAATTAGCTATCTTAGTGAACAATTTAAAACTATAGTCAAAAGCTAGCTCTCCTTAGAGATTGTTCAGATCTATAATTAAATCTAGTCTTAGAAAAATGTCCAAAACAAAGTTAGCAAATATTTAAAAATTATCTAACGACAAATATTTGAAAATACTGAACAGCAGCTAACACATGAGAAAATTACTAAACAAGAGCTAATGTTAATGTTTCTCCCCACACAAAAAAGCTAATGAAGTTTTATAAGTTGTACAAAACCAGTGTTAGAAAAGTAAAAAAATATATATATTTTAAGAATATGAAAGTAAAATAAGCCAGAATACTTAAAAGGAAATTCTTAAACTAATTCCTTTACAAATGTCAGCGTTTTCAAAACTACAACGTGCTAGTTAACTCGTTGGATAATACTAAACAAAGCTAGCTAACATTTCATGTATTTCCTAAACAAAGCTTATGCACATGAGGAAATGACTAACAAATCATAAATTATTCTAAGCTAGAAGGCACAAGGTAGAATCTTCATAAGATTAGCTAGCTAACCTTAGTTAAAAAAACGGCAAAACAAAAGCTCGCTTTCTTTAGAGATTTTCCATAATCAAAGCAAGTGTTAGAGAAATGTCCAAACTAAAGCTAGAAAATATTTGAAAATATCAAACACCAGCTAACACATAATAACATTTTGAAACAAAAGCTAGCGTTAT
This sequence comes from Clarias gariepinus, assembly GCF_024256425.1. Lineage (NCBI taxonomy): Eukaryota > Metazoa > Chordata > Actinopteri > Siluriformes > Clariidae > Clarias > Clarias gariepinus. Next base: position 4,123,927 of record NC_071119.1, read on the forward strand.
AATTTCTCCCCACACAGAAAAAAAGAAAAAACTTTTTTGTTTCAAAACTAGCTAGTTAACACAAGAAATGTTTGTTTTAAAACTAGCTACAGTACCTCTTAAAAGTACGCTATTAAAAGATGTTGTACAAGTTTGGGAAAGTTTAAAAAAAGGTAGAAAATGTTTGCTAGAAAAAATTTGCCAGGTTAATTACCTGTGAGGAAATTCCTTAAAAAAAAAAAAAAAAAAACACATTAAGGGGGTCCGTTAGAAAGCCAAAGCTAGCTTGTTTTTTTAGAACTTGCTAGTAAAGTAAGCTAGCTAACATTCTGAGAATGAGAATAATGACTAAAATCAGCCTAATTAGGCTTAAGTTAGGCTAATATTAGTGTAAAGTTGTAAATGATGCTAGTTAGCTGATGCTGAGTGAACCTGAAAGTTCATGCGTGATTATATAAGTGTTTGTTTTATGGTTTAATTTACTAAAAGGCCAGCTCTCCTCTAATCACGCAAAAAAAAGAAAAAAAAAAACAGTTGAATTGCTAATACAACACCAAGCCTCACTGAGGCAGCATCATTACCATCATGTGACTGACAGGTAGCGCTTCTGATCGACAGGTACTATGAGACGGGCAGCATCAGGCCAGGCGTGATCGGAGGATCCAAACCAAAGGTTGCTACACCCAAAGTCGTCGACAAAATCGCCGATTACAAACGCCAAAACCCCACCATGTTTGCCTGGGAGATACGAGACCGACTACTGGCCGAGAGAGTGTGCGACAACGACAGCGTTCCCAGCGTCAGCTCAATCAACAGGTCAGTAAGTGTGACGGAGAACAACACACAGATCACGCGGACGCTACAGGTGCATGCATCATCCAGTTGGAACCCTGAGTTTTACTGGTGATGACGGAGAAGACGTAGAACGGACCAGAGGGGGATGAGCCATATACACACACCCACACACACACACACAACCACACAAACACACACACATATTCATGAGTCCAGGTTCAACACCATGTGTACGATGACAGAGAAGAAGAGAGAGAAAGCGACAGAGAGAGAGAGAGAGGGTGGGGAAAGGGAAAAAAAAGAAAAAGGGGCTTGTGCCTTGCTTGAGCGATCATGCAGGAAGTGCGAGGCTGTGCTGCCTTGTCAGCCACTTCACACACACACACACACACACACACATACACACACACACATACACTCACATGATGTCTGTTTCCTCTTTGTCTGCTGTTTACTGCAGGATCATTCGCACTAAAGTCCAGCAGCAGCCTGGCCAATCAGGAAGCGTCTCTGCGCATAATTTAGGTAAGACCCATGTTTACCAAGTCCTACACACACCTTCTCGCCCACCCCAAATCCTCCAACCTGGATGTTTAATAAAATATTTTACACTTTCCCACGGAAATTTTAATGAAAGTCGTAGAAACGTATTACTCTCTAAGATGCATTCGAGACACACACACTCATACACACACACACTAGACTAGACTACTAATTCTAGCTAGGTTGCTGTTCGCATTCGACGTGTGTATTTTTATCTCTGACTCAGTGTACTTTTGCGTTTGTGAAAGTCTGGGCTATATATAAAAATTACACACCGGCATAAGGAGCAGATGCGCAGATTCGATTCAGAAAGAACGAAAGAAAGAAAGAAAAAAAGACGCTAACACATCCTGTCTACAACCTATACAAATTCCACACGTAATTCAACTATTTTTAATGGTACGACTATTTCACGCTTTCACGCCTTTTTGCGATCTTTCATATCTTTCGTAAGCTCTTCCTATACGAGGTCTCCAGCTCGACAACTTGACCTCGTGCCTAATAATAAAATAAGGTAGTGAAAATTAGAAAATTTGATAAAAACAAAAAAAACGAGATGTTTTTTTGGGACCGAAACTCACTCAGATCAGTCGTGAAGGCCTGACGCCATCAGTCACGTGCTGCAGTAGCATGAAGTTCTGGTTCTACTCACACCTCCGCCTGTAATCTTCCCGATCTCACATCGCCGCTTAATCGAAATTAATTTTCACTCCGACTTGAGATTACGCAGATAAATCGCTCTCAGACGGAAAATTGAAATTTAGTCATTTTGAATACAGGGCGCTGGCTTTGCGTCTCAATGAAAGAAAATACACCCGAAAGAATGAGAAAAGACAGATAATTGAAATGATAAATCAGGAGGAAACGCAGGGATATGCATTCATTACGGTTTCCTCGCGGTTAGCAAACGAGCACGAACGGGCGAGAAGAGGGTCTTTTATCTATCCACCGAGCAATTTGTTTTTCCGGCTCACTCTTTTTTTTTTCTTTCACTACTCCGCTTGGGAGACTGGATTAGCGACGTCTTTGCACCTTTAGTGTCCCCTCGGGGCCACTGTCCTGTCACTCAAGTTGAACGTCACCTGACAGGACAGGAGATAAGGCCGGGAGAGGGAGCGCGGAGGGCTGACAGGAAGGAGCGGGATGAAAATAAGGCTGTTTGCGTGTTGGAGTTTTATCCTCTCGCCCTACACGCTGACAGCTTGTTGGGTTTTTTTTTTTGTTTGTTTTCCCACAAAGGGCTTTAGCAAGAAAAAAAAAAACATGGGGTCGAACAGGGTGAGAGCAAGAAATGTTGAAAAACAACAACTGACAACATGATGGCGGTTCATCGCTAGAGGACCGAGTTTAGCTCTAAAACACTCATTTTGCGTAGCTTTATATTACGATCATATCCGAGCTCATGGTCATAATGAGATTGTAATCTTTTTTGACCTTTCAGTGTCCACCGTGGCGGTGACCCAGGTCTCGGCGGTAACCAGCGAAGCCGCAGGCTCGTCTTACTCCATCAGCGGAATTCTGGGAATCAGCTCGGCGGCTGACGCTAGCAAGAGGAAGAGAGATGAAAGTAAGAACGCTATAGCTAGCAGTTTTATTATTTCCAATCCAGTACATGTCAGCCAGCACACCAACATGTTTCTATCACACACACACACACACATGGCACAGATGGAAGGAGCTGAACGTTGACAGATGTACCGGGGCAGGGGGATTGGACACCGCTGACACGTCTTACACAAACATCTCTATCCAGCAAAGACACCGAGTGTGTACGCGTGTGAACATGTACATTAAAATGTCATCTATGCGTGGACCCCTGCTGCAAGTGAAGCAGCGCCAGATGCCACACACACACACACACACACACGCAACACACACACACACACTCACACGGTACAAAAAAACAGCAACATCAATGCAACAAACTGCATTTGACAAAACAAGAGATAACATGCAAGAAAGTGTCCAAATGAGGCCATGATGCAACACGCCCTATTTAGTGACAGAGTAAAAGTTTTTAATAAAAAAAATTTTTACTCAATTGTTACTGAATTATATGATTTTTTTAGTTCCCATCCACACATATTAAAAATGTTCCGTAGGATTATTATGAGCTTTATTTTTTTTCCCCAAGACAAAGAGCTAGTACTTCAATGTAATAGTCAAAAAGGTACTTTTAACATTATTCAGTACCAGCGGTAGCAAAATAGCTAGTTCTTTTAGTGTAGTAGTCAACATAACAAGTACTTTCAAAGTTATAGTCAAATAACAAGTTTTTTCAAAGTAATAGTCAAATAACAAGTGTTTTCAAAGTAATAGTCAAATAGCTAATGTTTTTAAAGTAATAGTCAAATAACAAGTTTTTTCAAAGTAATAGTCAAATAGCTAGTGTTTTCAAAGTAATAGTCAAATAACAAGTTTTTTCAAAGTAATAGTCAAATAACAAGTTCTTTCAAAGTAATAGTCAAATAGCTAATGTTTTTAAAGTAATAGTCAAATAACAAGTTCTTTCAAAGTAATAGTCAAATAGCTAATGTTTTCAAAGTAATAGTCAAATAACAAGTTTTTTCAAAGTAATAGTCAAATAACAAGTTTTTTTAAAGTAATAGTCAAATAGCTAATGTTTTTAAAGTAATAGTCAAATAACAAGTTCTTTCAAAGTAATAGTCAAATAGCTAATGTTTTCAAAGTAATAGTCAAATAACAAGTTTTTTCAAAGTAATAGTCAAATAACAAGTTTTTTTAAAGTGATAGTCAAATAGCTAATGTTTTTAAAGTAATAGTCAAATAACAAGTTCTTTCAAAGTAATAGTCAAATAGCTAATGTTTTCAAAGTAATAGTCAAATAACAAGTTTTTTCAAAGTAATAGTCAAATAACAAGTTTTTTTAAAGTAATAGTCAAATAGCTAATGTTTTTAAAGTAATAGTCAAATAGCTAATGTTTTCAAAGTAATAGTCAAATAGCTAATGTTTTTAAAGTAATAGTCAAATAACAAGTTTTTTCAAAGTAATAGTCAAATAACAAGTTTTTTTAAAGTAATAGTCAAATAGCTAATGTTTTTAAAGTAATAGTCAAATAACAAGTTCTTTCAAAGTAATAGTCAAATAGCTAATGTTTTTAAAGTAATAGTCAAATAGCTAATGTTTTTAAAGTAATAGTCAAATAACAAGTATTTTCAAAGTAATAGTCAAATAACAAGTTTTTTTAAAGTAATAGTCAAATAGCTAATGTTTTTAAAGTAATAGTCAAATAACAAGTTCTTTCAAAGTAATAGTCAAATAGCTAATGTTTTTAAAGTAATAGTCAAATAGCTAATGTTTTTAAAGTAATAGTCAAATAGCTAATGTTTTCAAAGTAATAGTCAAATAACAAGTTCTTTCAAAGTAATAGTTAAATACAGTAGCTAGTTCTTTATAGCTAGTGTTTTTAAAGTAATAGTCAAATAGTTAGTTCTTCCATTTTAATAGTCAAATAACAAGTTTTTTCAAAGTAATAGTCAAATAGCTAACTTTTTCTAAAAATACTCAAATAGTGTTTTTTAAATAATAGTCAAATATGTATTTTTTTATTTGTCACCTATCTTTTTTTTTTACAATATGTATAACATTGAAATTACTTGTATTTTGAATGTAACAGTCAAATCACTTGTACGTTCAATGTAGTGTAATAATCAAACACTCAATGTAATAATCAAGTAGCTCGCTCAGCTGACAGTAACATGACGTCATTCAGAGAAACTAAATGCTGCCCAAATCACTAGTTTGTTAGTTTGATATTTATTCTAGTTATGCTAGTTATTTAAAAAGATATATTGAAATTGTAGATAAGATGCTGTAAAAGATTAATTCTGGGCATGACGACATACCAACAGGAAATCAAACCGTCAGCACAAATGTCGATCCAGCACTGATTCACTGATCAAGTTCTTGGTTGGCAAGAGACTTTTTAAACAATGACGTTGGTAAATACCTGATTCTGGTTGTGTGGCGTTAATTTGTTTTTCTACAACACTAGCTAGTAGTAACAGAAGCGCAGCTACAAATCACAGGCTCGTTTTTAACACGGTGTTTCTATAGCAACGGATAATCTCTCCGAAGAAACGTGTATGGAAGGAGTCTCCACTGTCAGCGCTTTCGTCTTCTGAAACAGAAAACTCGTCAGGAAAAAGAAATCAAATGGATTATCTGCTATCTGCGCTCGACTCTCACTTACACACACACACACACACACACACACACACACACACACACGCACACACACACACTGTGACACTTACACACGGTAACACACAGGTTGATCTATGCACCAATTAGAGCGATGTGTGCCAGTTTAATTAAAGCAGCAGAGGAACAGTGACACTGCGTGTGTGTGTGTGTGTGTGTGTGTGTGTGTGTAAAGAGTGAGAGAGAGAAAGAGAGACAGACAGAGAGGAATGAATTTGTGTGTTTAATTGACGTAGTGGAACTGCAGGTGGTCAGCTCCCTGACAGCGAGATACCAGAGCTGTGTGTGTGTGTGTGTGTGTCTGTGTGTGTGTGTGTGTGCGCTCTAAAGGGGTTCATGCACTTCTGCTCATTGATCGTCTGTGTGTATGAGTGTGTAAGAAGGTGTATGTTAATAGGATTTAAATGTACAATATGTATAACAAAGTGGTATTTCTGAGTTGTGCTGGACCTGAGCAGTGGTGTATAAGTGTGTGTGTGTGTGTGTGTGTGTGTGTGTGTGTGTGTGTGTGTGTGCGTGCGTGTTCAGTGGTGCAGTACGGTGTGACTCACAGCTGCTCAGAAATGGTAAAGAAACCAGAGAAAGGGAGGGACATGAGAGAGGCTTAGGATTTTGTTTGTGTGTACGTGTGTGTGTGTGTGTGTGTGTGTGTGTGTGTGTGTGTGTTTGGGGAAAACCCCGTGGCGACCCGATGACCTCACTCAGCCAGAAGGGAAGTGGAAAGAAAAGGAGAACTTGACTTGTGGGGCCTCCAGAACAGAGGCATTGTGTCTGATCATTCACAGAGAAGAGAAGAAAGGAGGAGATGGAGAACATGGGAGAGAGGATGAGGTGAAGAATACTGTAAGGGAGGTAGGAAGACATGGAGAATATGAAAAAGAGGAGAACATGGGCGATAGGAGGAGATTGCAGAAATGGGAGAAAAGAGAAGATGATTAACAGATGAGAGGAGTGAGGAACATGTAGATAAAGAAGAGAAGATAAAAACATAGGAGACAAAAGGAGATGAACATGGAAGAGAAATAGAAGAGAGAATGAGATGAAGAACATGGAGAGAGAATGACATCAAGTAAATTGGAGATATGGTAAAGAACATGGAAGATACGTGAAGAGACAAACATGGAAGAGAGAATGTGGTGAAAAACATGAAATAGAGGAGGAGATTAAAAAAACATGGGAGAGAGATAGAGATGAAGAACATGGGAGAAAGAATGACATCAAGAAGAGAAGAAAGAAAAATAGAAGATAGCATTTGGTGGAGAACATGGAAGGACAGCGAGGACAAAGAGGTGGAGATGAAGGACAACAAAGAGAAGGAGATGAAGAACATGGGAGAGAGGTGATGACGAATATGGAAGAGAGGTGGAGATGGAGAACATTGGGGAAAGATGTGGCGAAGAACATGGGAGAGCAAAAGAGATAAAGAACAAGGGAAAGAGAAGGACATCAAAAATGGGAGATAGAGGGTGGTGAAGGACATAAAAGAGAGGAGGAATGAAGAACATGAGCAGATGAAGATCATGGAAGAAAGGATGTGGTGAAGGACATACAAGAGAGGATGTGATGAAGAACATAAAAGAAAGTGAGGTAAGAAGGAGAGGTAGAGAGGAGAGAACAATGGAGAAAAAGAAAGGTGAAATGAAGACTGGAGAAAGGCGCTAGATGTAAAGTAAAGACAGAAGAGGAGGAAAGAAAAAGAAGAACTTTGGAAAGTGATAAAGAAATAGAAAAAAGGAAAAGAAATTTTAGAAAGTGAAGATGGAGAAAGGATGGGAGGAGAATAGAGATGAAATGTAAAAAGATAGAAAAGATGAAAAAAATAGAAAAAAAGGCATGACAGAACAGAAGTTTTCTAAAGTTTTAGTTTTTTTTCGATACAGATGACTGGACTTTTAGAGACACACACACACACACACACACACAGACTTAGTCATAGAGAGAGAGAGAGAGAGAGATTCGTCTACAGTAGGAAGCTAATATTTTCATAGACAAAAATCGCTAGCTAGCACAGCTAAAGTACAGCTAGTAGATAAAATGTATATTTATATAATGACAAATACTAAACTATATTGATCGAGAGAAATATAGCATAGCGAGTACATATAGATGGTGTCTTTTCTTTCATGTGACACTAGATGAGGCGTGAACAAGTTAGCAATGCTAGCTAACGTGTTCAAATTAAAAAAGCTAGGTAGAACTATTAGCTGAGCTAGCAAATAATTCCAGAAATAAATAGCTAGTTATCACTGTTACATCATCGCTAGCGTATATAGCTAATTTATATAAATGCACAAGCTAGCACAACGAGCTAATATTTAGAGGAAATTCTAGCTAACACAGGTGGCTAATATTCCCAGCTAGTATATCCGTAGTATAGATTGTACTGTTTATATTTATGCAACACAGCTAATGCGTAATGTATGTAATTAAAACACAAAGAGCGTAAGGCTACAAAAATGGTAAGCTTAACTAGCTAAGTTTTTCAGAAAATATTGCCCTGTGTGTGTGTGTGTGTGTGTGTAAGTAAGAAAGTCAATCTCGTTGTCGCTATTGTCTCTACTTTCTGAACTGAGGAAGAGCTTCCCATCAGATCCTAGTCTCAGTATGTGTGTGTGTGTGTGTGTGTGTGTGTGTGTGTGTGTGAAATACAGAGCCTGCAGCTGAGGTCTTTGTGGCTGGTTACAGAGGGTGATTTCCTATAGCAATGCCAAAACAAAGAGCCAAAGGAGCAGCGGCGGAGCATTACACACACACACACACATACCACACGAATATCTAATACCTCTGAGAAAGTGTGTGTGTTTGTGTATGTGTGTGTGTGTGTGTGTGTTAGCAAGAGATACAAGAAAACAAGCAAAATTAACAGATGCACTCAATCATTTGCATATCAAATGTTTTTTTATTTATTACAAATGCACAATATTTTTCATAATGCGGTAGCTTTAGCTAGCTTTAATCCTAAAGCTATTCGCTGTCTCCTCCAAAATAATTGCCATGGCAACCCCAGGACACGTCGTCTCGAGCTGCTCCTCCTGCAGTAACACACTCTGAAGAAAGCGCTATCTGCCCTCTTCTGCATATACGCGTCTCATAGGCGCTTGCGATTGGGTCGTGTCTCTGTTATCATCAGGAGAGATAGCGTTATGCCCCTCCCACCTCCGGTCCTGAAAACCGAATCCATAGCGGAAGTTCCAAAATGTGCAGTTTCTCTAATGACCACTAGGAGCTGGCTTCACAAGTGAGTCAATCCCCGTAGAGCGCCATGTTAATATGTTGGTCTCCATAGCTTGATTCCCCATTCATGATAACTGTACAGAGCGTGATTTTATTTGATGTAACTCATCGATTAAAATTATATTAGGTCAATAATTTAAACGGGAGCTGCATTGCAGGTGTCAAAAAGCTCCAGCTCCACCCATTTGCCCATTTATGGATTAAGCCATGTTTAAGTGGTGTTACCTCCTGCCATGACCAGAGCCTCCACAGCTGAATTTTAAAACCACCCCAGAAAACCTGCAGGTGGCGCTATGGAGGGGTTCGTCCAGCTCTGTGGTTTTGCCTTTAGATTGTTTAGAGACAGTTATAGGGAACAGAATAAGATACAGAAGAAGAGTGAAGAAGGTAAAATGTAAAATGAAGGAAGAAGGATTGAGGGACGGGAAGAAAGACCCCAACTTTTTTTTTTTTTTAATTAAGGTTGAGGTTAAGAAAATAAATGAGAAAAAAAAAACATAAAGGGAAAGAGAAATGAGCAAGTGAGAGAAAAAAAGAGAACAGGAAAAAGAAATGAAAGTGATTGATAAGGAGGTAAAGAAGGAGGAGCGAGAGAGAGAGAAAGTGAGAATTGAACAAAAAAAAGAAGAGAGAATGAAAGAAAAACAAAAAAAAGTTGAGAAAAAGAGGAGAAACAAGGCACATTATCATTAACATAACACACACGTATTACGCAACAACTGAACACAATGTGTTTAACGATTATAGCACACACACACACACACACACACGGACACTATGCAGCATCACAGCACAAAATGTGTGTAAGAAGTACAGTATACACAACACACACACACACACACACACATTCTTATTTAGATCACACACTCTTCAATATATACGCTAACACACACATTATCCAATAACACAACACAAAATGTGTGTAACAAGTACGGTATAGATACACACACTCTCTCTCACACACACACACACACACACACACACACACACACACACACACGATGGCAAATGAGAATGAAGCTTTTAGAAACCTTCAACCTTCTTTGTGAGTATGTGTGTGTGTGTGTGTGTGTTTGTGTGTGTGTGTGTGTGTGTGTGTGTGTGTGTGTGCGTGCGTGTGTGTGTTTGTGTGTGTCTTTCAAGTGAAAGCAATAAGCCGGCTGAAATGGTGCCATCACACAGACACGACTGATCAATTGAATTCTATCAGACACGCTGACCGCCAGGATTAAGAGGGTCAAAACATCACAGATCATACACTCCAGACTGTGTGTGTGTGTGTGTGTGTGTGTGTGTGTGCGTGCGCAGCTGAGTGCATACACACACTACAACAGTGATATAAACATAATTGAGATGAACTTTAATTCACTTCACATGTCTCTCTCCCTCTCTCCCTCTCTGTGTGTGTGTGTGTGTGTGTGTGTGTGTGTCTCTACTTCTCTCTCTTTATCTCTCTTTATTTCTCGGCGTGTTTGTCTCACTCTGTCTGAGTGTCGATTGCTCGTGGCCTCTGAGGTCTCTAGCACAAGGCGTTTTGGAGAAATGAATTGGCTCTATAAGCGGTGTGTGTGTGTGTGTGTGTGTGTGTGTGTGCGTGTGTGCGTGTGCGTGTGTGTGTATTAGTGTGTGGGATTTTCGTCTCCATTCTCCTCTCTTTGGCCGTCCCTCGTTGTCTGTAATCATTCGCAGCCCGTGGCTCTCTCAGCTCTTATAATTGTCTCCTCAGAAAACTCTGCAATAACTCGTCTGCGTGTGTGTGTGTGTGTGTGTGTGTCTGAGAGTGTTTTCGTCCATCTGCTAGCATTCATTTCATCTCTAACAGCTTATCATCACCTGTACATCGTTCTTTGTTAAAAGAAATCAGGGGAAAAAATGATTTCGACTTGCGTCGATAAGCGCTTCGTTTTACAGGACGTACAAAAAACTAAAACCTGCGAGGTTCAGTATAAACACTTAGTCTTGTCGGAATTTCTCTCCCCAATATCTCTCCATACAGTTACTTAATCATAACACACCAGGTTGGTGTTTGGTTCGGACTTCATGCTAAGTGTAATTTAAGCCAAACTGAATGTTTTCGTAGTAATCGAGCAAGACGTCTGAGATAAATGTTGATGTTTCCGATCGATCTGTCTCATTTTCACTCGTCTCTTTGAGCTTATTGTATTGGAAAAGCTACACTATATTACACTATACACGACACAGGTGTGAAGTTAACGCTAAGCCTAATCATAGTGTTTTTTCTTTGTAATTTAGCTTCAAAACGTCTGAGGTTTGTCTATATTTTAGAATTTTTTCTAATGGTTTTGTTTTGCTTTTTTTATTGTACATACTGTAACTAATGTCTTTAAGCTAGCTAGGTGCACACTTTACCTATTTAAAAATTGAACCACTCACAAATTCCAATTTAAAAACAATAAAACGTACACCATTTTCCCCTTAGCCCCACCCCCACTTTTCCAAACAAAAACATTCACATTTTTGAACTAGCAATATAGCGTCTTTATTCATTAAAACGTTTTTTTTTTTTTATACTTAGGAATTGTGTTCTTTATTCCCTTCAGATCTTCAGGACTCTTCGTTGGCGAATGGCCACGCCCACCCAGGGCGGGACTTCCTGCGCAAGCAGATGCGGGGAGAGCTTTTCACGCCGCAGCAGCTCGAGGTACTGGAGTGCGTGTTCGATCCTGACATTTTCCCCACCCCTGACACCAACAAGCCCGCCCAGGTAAGAGCCGAGAGGGTTGGGCTGCACAGCCGAAAAAAAATAAATAAAAAAGGCTCACTTGCCTGGCTGCCGGCGCTGCTTGACCTGTTTCCGACCTCAGCGTTGACCTTATGCCCTTCTGGACCCTAACGTTGACCCTTGCCCTGTGTGAGCTTATGCCGCTTCTGACACACCGCCTATATGTTTTATGTTAAGATAAATTGGGTTAGGGCACAAAGGTTTAAGGGTTAAGTAGTGAACACTTGTTTTAGGGTCTTGCATACTTGACATTAGACTTTTAGAAACACGCTCAGTGTTAGTTTATGGAGTTTCACGCAATAAGTCAAGCTAATGTAGTCCGAAATTAAACAGAAATAACTTTAATAAATTGGTCATAAGTCACTCATTAACATATATGAATTGGTCATGAGTAAATGTCATGTATAAGATTTATGAAAATTTATTTAAATTTCTATTTCAATAACTACTAATTTATGTACAGTACTGTTCAAAAGTTTTAGCCTCCCAGTTTTTTTAGTACAAAGTTGTTGTTTTTTTAGGTATAACTGTATTAAATTACTACCAAAACATTTCTGATTTACATAATGAACCAAATGAAATGTTACAGAAAATGTTTGTATGCCAGAAAAAGCAGCATGTTATATAAGCAGCCACTTTTCAGACTGCCGCTGGGTTTTGCATGCAAAAAAAAATAGCTGCTGCAAGTCTTTATAAGAACCGTGAGAACAAGAAATGTGTGAAGACATTTTTAAGGCATACTGTACGTGCTCTATAGCATTTATTTGCATGTGACTTTTGCACATTACTGAATAAGGGAGAGATTACGGCAATAAGAGGGGGACTGCTAAATACATAACCATCAAAGATTTTAAATCAATAAAAACTACCGACAGACTACAGTACACTAATGATTTTTTATAGTATTACTCTATCTAGTTGAATTTTCTGCACTTGCATTGTTGTATCAGTGGTAGATAATAGTTATAGTGTAGTAAATCAGAATTTTTACACTTTGCGTGTATATGTTCAACTGTCTAGTTTGCTATTGTGTTTGCGCTGCTAGTTGGCAACTGTGCTGTTTTATGTTGGCTTGGCTTATATGTGGCAATAATGACGTACATACACAACTAGTTTGATGTCTATTCATATGCTATGAAAATCCTGAATTACAGCACTTGTTTTTGCCATTTCTTCTTTCTGATTAGGCCACCGTTAAAGCTAGCTAAGTCCTTTATACAGGCAAATTTAAGGCACAAAAGTAATAGAGAACCTGATAGTTAAAAATATTAATCAGATGGTTTGGTAAATAACCAAATAAACAACTAAAATTACACCACATTCTAGCAGACGCCTTTATCCAGGGCAACATTTTGCCTCATCATGCATCTGAGCAGTTAAGAGATAAGGGCCTTGGTCAAGGGCCCAAGTGGCCACTTGGTGGTGCTGGGGTTTGAACCTGGGTCTTTTTGTAGCAGTAGTGCAATGCCATGGTCTGATGCGTTCAGATGAGCACTTTCCCAAGAAGATGGGCGCATCAGGGTAAGAAGAGAAGAGCATGTAGTGTTGCACCCATTATGCATAGCGGCCAGTGTCCAAGCCTCTGGAGGCAGTGTTATGATCTGGGGATATAGGTTCTGTGGAAATTCTGAGGTAAATTATTCACATATCTTAAAATGAATCTTAAAACCAGAACAAAAGTTCTGATGCGTACGGGTCTTCTAGGACCCAAATTGTAAAAGAGTGGTTCAGGGAGCATTTTCACACATGAACTGACATAAACACAACATTGTGTGCTGTGATCATAGTTAAAGTTGGCTGAATTAAGTCTTAAAATGTGTCGAAACACTGTAATAAAATATTTTTTAATACTGTTAGATATTAGTACTATTGAAACCCTGAAGTAAAGTGTTGTTTAATACCCTTAAATATTAATACTGTTGAAACACTGAGGTAAAATATTGTTTAGTAATGTTAGAAATACATATCGCTGAAACACTGAGGTAGAATATTTGTAAAATATTGTTTAGTAATGTTAGATATTATTATTGTTGAAATGCTGAGGTAAAATATTATTAATACTGGTTAATATTAGTTTGATTTAAATGCTGAGGAGATTTTTTTAAATAATTTTAGATATTTCAATAATTTAATAAAATTTCAATTATTTAAATATAAATTTAAATATTTCAACAAATAAATATTGTGGAAACGCGTTAGGTTTAAGTGCTGTTGAAATGCTGTAGTAAAATATTGTTAAAATTAGTAGTTTTTGATAGTCAAGCTATTAAAACGCTAAGGTAAAATGTTGTTTAAATTAGCAGTGTTATATGTAAGTTTTACTGAAAAGGTCACAAAACTGATCTAAATTAGTAGTGTGTAATAGCTGTTTATAGTCACTGACTATCTTAAATAAAATGTTTAGTTTTACTTACTTCGGGTAGTAAAACCCTGATGTAAAATGTTGTTTTAAGTAAAAACTTTATCATATGGCAACAAGTCAAAAATAGCCAATTCACCTCAGAAAAATAGAGGCTTAATTTAAAATTTAGTAGTCATATGCTAACTAGCTAAAACCATTCATAGCTAGCGTTAGGTTCATGTCAATGTTTCTGAGTTGCCTAGGAGTAATTTTCTCAAAATTGTAATAGTATATTACATAATAATTGTATAATAATTTAAAATGTAAAAGTATTGTATATTTGAGCTAATAGTTAATAAATAATGTGTTCTTTATTGACTCGTGTTAGATATTAACAAATCGATTATTGAAGAAAGCAGCAAATCATAAATTCCTTGTCGAAGTAGCCGATTTCTTAAAACTGCGACCCAAACTTACGTCATAAAAACACATGAACGCAACCCTAATTGCTGATCCATCGTTTTTGTTGGGATTGGTCATCATACACATCACACTGATGGTCAGGGACAGTGTCGGTGATCTATAGACTCATCTCAAAGCCCCATAATTCCTCAGTCCATTTCACTGCTGAGTACTAAAGCTGACGGGGTCGAAGGTTACCAACCTGCCAACTGGGGCATTAACCTCGAGGTCAATGCCGGCTCTGTGGGGTGCATCCTAGTGTGTGTGTGTGTGTGTGTGTGTGTGTGTTGGGTGTGTGTTTCGTTCTTAAAATAGGAACAATCATGGTGAGAGAGAACCAAACAGCCAGGATTTCAGAGAGAGGATGTGTGTGTGTGTGTGTGTGTGTGTGTGTGTGTGTGTGTGTGCGCGCACAACTATATGACTTCGTGCTCAGTATGATTGAGAGTCAGATCTGTTCACCTTAACATTCTAGGGAGTGCACATGGACAATAAGTGTGTGTGTGTGTGTGTGTGTGTGTGTGTGTCAGAGCCTGAACCCTGATGCTCAGACTGTGTAGATGTCAATAACCTCTTAGTGATATAATCAGTTAGAATAAAATTTAAAATTTTGTCTTTCCTTATCTTTTCGTTTATGTTGAATCTTGTTCATCCTCTTCCCGTCTGCTTTCTCTCTTTTTACCTGTTCTATCTCTCCGCACATCCACTATATTTTTCCTCCTTTTTACTGTATCCTCTTCTTCACTTCTCTTTTCTTTTCCCATCATCTACTTTCTCCACCTTTCCTCTCCTCTTCCATCCTCATCCTCATCCTCTCCCTTTTCTCTATTCTTCATCCTCGTCTTTTCCACTCGATGATTTCCTATTTTCAGCTTTTGTTCACCCCATCTGCGTTGTTTCATTTCTTTTCCTTGTTTCTTTTCCTTTCTCTCCCTCCTCTTTTCCTCCTATTTTATTTCTCATTCCTCCCGCCTCCCCCTATTCTCTCTCTCTCTCTCTCTCAGTTTGGGGTGATGGTGGGAACATTAACTTGGGGTGGATCTATTAATTAGCGGGCGTGGGCTTGGCGGGGGAGCGCATAACCCAGCGCACGCTCGTCTGCCTTACTTCATTCGAAATCGCTCTGTCGATGCGCCGGCGATAAATCAGTCTTCCAACGAGCTGAGCCCTGAACTAATTATCCCACCAGACTGATAGAGAGAGAGAGAGAGAGAGAGATTAAAAGAATGAGTGATAGAGATGCAAGATAAGATGGACATCAGGAGGGACCTGGAATGTGTGTGTGTGCTTGTGAGTGAGGTCATGTAGTGAAGTTTGGGTCATAAACACGAATGCTGTGTGCAATAAAGTGTGTGTGTGTGTGTGTGTGTGAAAGACTAGTTGGCCAACGATCACAGTGTGAGCTGCCACGTGCCGGCCCGGAGTCGCGTACCGATAAATGGCCTCCCAACAGTCGGTCTCATTTAATGCCGCGCGCCACTAAATACCTTTCCCTTCCCTTTTCCCTAATACACACACACACACACACATACACACACACACACACAGAGGCTCATTTACTTTCTCTAATATATTTCATTTTTAGGAATTCTTCCAGGAGACAATGAATGCAGAAAAGATCAAAAAGAGAGGAAGAGAGAGAGAGAGAGAGAGAGAGAAGAAGGGTGAAATGTTATTATGTAAATGTGTTATGGGTTTTGGGGTGAAATTATTTTGGTGTTGCACGATTAGGAGCCTCATCTGTTATTGATG
>NC_071119.1:4145000-4222500 GCF_024256425.1 Clarias gariepinus
GGCACCCGAGCAGGGACGGCCGTGGATTTCAACACAACCGATTTTCAAATGATTCTTAGAGATACCTCAGAGTCTGATTCGGTCTGCTTTGTAACAGTCTTATGGATGTTCATTAAACTGGTCTGACTGAGGAATAAAACACTTCAACGGGAAATGTTCTCACATGGAGATTAAATTCCATAATCATCTTACAAAACAAACAAAAGATTTTGATCTTTCTTCCAGGTCGTGATCTAGGCAGCACCACGCTTCCAGGTTACCCTCCTCACGTTCCCCCAGCTGGCCAGGGCAGCTACTCAACCCCGTCGCTCACAGGAATGGTGCCCGGTGAGTCCCCTCAATGTCTCTTTACCTGACTAATCAGATCCGTATTTTGGGTTAGCTTTGCGCGAGTCTTTTGAAAGAATTGGACCTCTCATGGTAGAAGTAGTTGTCTGGTTGTGTCACTTTAGCATCTCAGCCACTGAAGGTACCTACTGATCAAAACGACCCAATGGAAACCTAACGAGACTCCATTCGTTCTTTGTTTTGTTGTCCAGCACTCTTTGCTATCAGCTCCTTCTTTATCTCTTCTTTTTCAACCCTGCCTTATTTCTGCCGAGGTCCCCGTGGGAGGTGCGCTTGTCTTTGCCACTTCCTGTCTGCCAGGTTGACAGCACTCCCAGGGGGTTCTGGGACGTTAAGAAAGGAGGGGGGGGCGGGATGGAGGGTGACGGACAGTTTAAAGGGGGGGTGTATTTGAGTTCTGAGCCAGGACGGAAGGGCCATTAGGCCCCAGTCTCACAGCTGTCCCCTCTCAACATCAGTAATTTGTTTTTAATGAGAATCATCGCTGACCCTTGACTAATTCATTCATCCATTCTCCCGCGCGCTCTGTTCTTCTCCTCCAGCTTTGCTTACGGTTCCGCCTGCTGCCGACTTCACAGCCAACACAGAATTTACAAACCCGCAGAGATTTGGCCTGACACCCAGACACGGGAAAAGTGTATTATATTTGGAGCAACAGTGTCACCCTGCTGCCTGTCAGTGGCTTGACTCGTTAACCGCTCTAAAACTGGTCTCATTAAGAAGAAGATGCACTTGTAGACTTTGAGTAGTACGCATGAGGCTACAAAATAAAGACAAGAATGGTACAAGCTATGAAATCCTGGCTAAAATTTTTCGGCAAAGATTGTTTCTTAGATTTGTGCAAGTCAATTGGTTAACGTTGTAAAGAACATTTTCTACAGTGGAATTCCCACTAGTTCTGAAGTGTTATTGATTTATAGGGTTAACGTTAAAAAGAGTAGCATGAAGGATGGGTAGGACAAAGTATGAGTGAGTGTTGTTCTGCACTGCTTGGCTTTAAAGCTAAAGTTCCCCGGTGATCAAGGGTTGAACTAGATGAAGGACCCACGATTTATCATGGCTAAACTGTGGGCAACACAAAAGACTTGAAGAATGATAGGCCTCATTATAGGTGCAGTCGAGAAAGTTCATTAAGAAGTTAAGGAATACTCAACAAAGGCTTAAATGAGGTTCAAATCAAAGTTAACTTCCATCACAAGTGCAACCAGTGGAAAGAGGGTTCGGTAACAGTATATATCAGAGGTAAAGTGCGGGAATTCTTATTAAAAGATCAAATGTGGCAAACGGTATAAATGTAGAACTTATAAATGAAGTACCTTGAGATACTACTGCAGAGAACGCTCTAGTTCTTGAAGCTGTTGACACCATTCCTTTCCACCTTGACAAGGACCCCCTTATCCCTCTCTTGCCTTTTACCACATCCCAGTCTTTCTTCATGCTTCTTAAATAAACAGCACCATACAGGGATTGTCGTGAGCATACTGACTGTATTAATGACACCAAATACCCTACCCTCCATTTAAAAAAGTATTAATTGCTCTAGACATGGTGTCGCAGTGAACAAAGGCGGCTTGCATCTAGAACATAATTGGTTGTTCATCTTTGGTTACCATTTTATCCTGGTTCTGGGCCAAGAATGATCTGGAAAGGGTTCCCTGGATACAAGGTGAGAGTACAACCCGGTCGGTGCATTAATCTATTCCTAAAACCCATGTATCCACACCCTTGTGTCAACTATGCTGAGCCATTTTACCAATTAAGGTGTTTTTTTGGAAATGCTTAAAAGAGGAAGCTGAAGAACCAGGCGCAGATCCAGTTCGATGCACGGTAACCCAAGCTCAGGATCAGATCAGGGACCCTGGAGTGGTGTTGCGGGAATGCTACCCACTGCACAATCAGTCCTACAAAAACAAAATAACCAGAGATAATGGTTAGAAATAATTAGCAGATGGTTGGACAAGGAAGAGTAAAAAAAATACATTAGAGAAAAGGTAACATCTTGTTACCCAGGCTTATGAAGTTTCTTTCAGTATTTAATGGCTTGTACCATGATTCCCTTGATCTTAATTAAATTTGAGTGTCTTAATTATGTCATTATTTTAAAATCTCAACAAGAATAATGACATAGTATGAGAACGTGGGTGTGGGTAGGCGGGAAGTCTACCAAAAATGTTAATAAAAACCCTGTAAATATCAGTTTGAGGGAATAAATCGATTACCGCACCTCTCCCTGGATCTTTTTTACTCTTCATCCCCTACTTTATTCCTCTGTGTATCGCTTTTACGCCTCTCTTTCTGTCTCGCTCTTGCTCTCTTTCAGCAGGGGGCTGACACGCGGTGGGAAGGGGGGCCACGAAAGCAGCCAGGCAGAACCGACAGAGCCTGAGATGGAGGGAGGAAGCGAGAGAAAGGGAAAGCTTGTGGCAGTCAGTGAAGGGAGAGAGAGTTCCCTAGAGAGGGAGAATGAGAGAGAGGAAACTAGTGAAGCAACGGAGGAGAAAAACCATCGCAAATTGACACTTGCACTCGTTCGATAGTCGTGGAGTTTTACACACTCCCACTACACGCATTCTTTCTGAATCTGTCTCTTGTGCCCACACAAGTCCTCATGGTCTTCTTTGGTGTTTCCCATGGCAGGGGGCGAGTTCTCGGGCAGTCCTTATTCCCACCCGCAGTACTCCACGTACAATGAGTCATGGAGGTTCGCCAACCCGAGTCTGTTGGGTAAGCACACACTCACACAATCACACATATATACACTTCTTACCTGTACAGCTCTTGTGGTGTAGAGATCAGAACCAGGACCTTCAGTAAGCATTCTATCCTGGTCATGGTTGTGCTGGACCCAGGAGCTTATCCTGGATGGACGTCCCAGTATAGTTGGGTGTATAATCATCTCCAGAGTTATACCTAGAGCAATTAACCTTGGCCAGTCCATCTACCAGGGCAGTTTGTGGAAACAGGGAACTTGCGTGGTTTTTGGGGATCCATTTACATCATTCCATCTAAGACCGCAGTTCCGTCTTTGATCATTTAATATAAACAGACATAGCCCTTCATTTACAAACAACTTTGATGCAAGTAATCAGAAAAGCATTCTAAAAAGATTATTATACATGATTGGAATATATGAACCTGTATCACTTCTTACCGGATGGTGTATGTGTATGTGTCGTCTATTCACAGTGTTCCAGCAGGAGTATGGTTCTCTTCTAGGCTCAGAAAGAGCAGCTTCTTCAGGCCTTTTTCCCAGCCAGACCACACAGCCTGCAGGTACCCTAAACTCACCCCCCACACCACAATACTCAAACCGTGTCTCGTGGTCTGCTGAAGTAACCCCATTCACACAATCATCTCTAACTACACAGTTAAATTTGTGTAAAACACCAAAACTTCATCCATCTCACTCTCTTATCACCTCTCCTTTCTTGTCCTCCTCTCATCCGTCCTCTAATTTGTGTCTGATGGAGAAAAACTGGCAGGTGTTTTTTAAGTCAGTATGAGAAACTAAAGGCTTTTCATCTTTAAGAGGTCTATCAGCACTTAATGCCAGCACACACTGATCGAGACGGATGTCTGTCTTCACGTCTAGAAATGGGTTTCTTCCTGCAAAGGATAATGACTTGAGAGCTCAGTAAGAATAACATCATGGAGTAAGACAGGTGGCGTACCGTGGTCCTCTTCACCATGGCATTTTTTAAACAGCATTACAATAAAAATAGAAATAAAATAACTGATTTGGTTATATTTTTAGATAAATATTTTATAGTAATAGTCATATATATATATATATAGGCATACATTCAGTTTAAGTAGTCATGTCTTATTTTAAAGCCAACTCACTCTAAACCCAGAATCAATTAAAATCGAAACATGTTTTAAAACAAAACGCTTCAATATGCTCTCAGGAGAACATTAAGCAGCTGATTCTTCATCCCAGCCAAACAGAAAGATCTGAGCTGCTTGTCCATAAAGAATATCTTTTTGAAATAGTGCTTATGTACTATGCATGCCTTTTGTTGTTGTTGTTGTTGCCTCAAACCAACAATAAGGTCCCCCACACCCCTAATATTAATGTTGGAATTTTAGAAATCAATAAAAGTTTGGTGATATAACTCCAGTGTATTGGGCAGGCAAGTGCCCAATGGAACAAAAGTCTGGAACATTCCCAAATTAAAAAACAGCTCCAAAAACAAGCACTGATACAATTTTGAAGGAAACTGACCATTGACCATTGATCATTTACTAGCGGCACTGGTCACTGAATGATAACCACTGAACGTTGACCAGAGACCACTGACCAGTGACTATTGACTTCTGACCATTAACAATTTACTAATATCACTTGACCACTGATCACTGGGCATTAAACAATGACCATAGATCAGTAACCATTAACCACTGATGAGTGACAATCAGCTACTGAACATTGACCAATGACCACTGACCAGTAATCCTTTACCAGTGACTATTGAGCAATGATCAGTGAATACTGACTATTGACAATTGACCATTAACTAATGACCAGTGACCACAGACAAGTAATAACTGTCCAATGACCTGAACTATTGCCGATTGACCCGTGACCATTGATCAGTAACCATTAACTAGTGAGCAGTGACCAGTAATCAGTAACCATTGACCAGGGCCCATTGACCTATCACTATTGACTATCCCATGACCACCAGTTATCCCTGATGGGCCCTTGAGCAAGACCCTTAACCCTCAACTGCTCAGATGTATACTGGGATAAAAATGTAAGCTTGTAGTACATCAATAGTACATCAATTCCCACGAAACCCTATGGTTTTGTTCTGCAGGATCTCCGTATTACTACGGTGCAGCCACACGGGGTTCAGGACCTGCAGCTACAGCCACGGCCAGCGCCTACGACCGCCACTGAGAGCAGGGGGAAAAAAGAAGAGAAGGAAAGAGAGAAAGGAGAGCTACATGGACTGAAGGAGAGGAAAGACATTCGAAGAAAGAAAGAGAGAGAGAGAAAGAGAAGACTACATCTGAAGCTTGGGTCCTTTTGCTTGTGCAGCCATGCTGGTCCACACACACTCCACTCATACACACCATAATCACCAGGATCTCCACTAGTACATTAGTATTTTAATCCCATTACACTAGCTAGCACCTGTTTCTAATTCTAGCATCAAATTAATGAAACTGAGACGTAGACGACGAATCAAAGCGAATGAACTGCACAGAATTGTCTTATTTATAAAAGGCGGAGCGTGGAAGCTCCTCCTCTCTTTCTCCGTGTAGATAAATGCTCTTTACTCGTGTACAAACAGCCCTGTACGTTAGTCAGATTTAAAGCTATTTATGATGGAGACAGAGTAATATATATAAAATTAAAAAAACAACAAATGTATGTGTTAAAGTTTACCGCGGATACAGGCGTCCAGGAGGAGACGCATTTTAAATCATTTCAGCGTTGGGGGCAGTAAGATTCCAGTGATCCTATAAGAGAAATCCGGAGAACTTTTGTCAAAAAAAAAAAAAAAGCACAGTCATTTTTATGAAGCTGTTTCTGGATATAAGCCACCGTCATTGGCTGAAATAAAAGGCTTTGTAGGTAATTAGGTAGCATTACTTCTCTTAGTTTGTTTTTGTTTATTTTTTAAAAACTGTAATGAGGCTGTGATGGTCTTATGGCTTATTTCATCGCGATGCGGATAAGTAGGAATAAGCCCTGGCCCGTGAAGGAACAGGAAGTTGATAAGTGTTGATAAGTCTAAGGTACGAAATCTAATCCTGTAGCACTTGTTATATTAAAACGTACGCTCGTCTTATTAATTAAACAAAACCATGTTCCCCATTAAGAGGGAACCCTGACAATGACAAGCCTTCGTACCCGGAAAAAGCTTTTTTCCTGTTTTTCCTCCCCCCCGGAGAACGTGCTGTCAGTCTCCTGAACCTCCCCAGAGATCCGCTTCACGACAGTAAGCACAGAGACAAATCATTCAGCGTTTTATGTTCTTCCCTCTCTCTCTCTCTCTCTCTCTCTTTCTCTTTCGCGCTTTTCCCCCCTCTCCGAGTGCTCGTTCTTTCGTTCTGCGCCGAGACAATGCATGAATACCGTGGTGAAGGCCTTAGCGGACTCAAACGCAACCTGTACATAGCGCCATCGCGACAAAAAAAAACAAAACGTCCCCATCGAAGATGTTATGGTACGGCGATCGTTTTACTGCCACGCAAGCTTTTTTGGATCCCAGTATTCGTCTATATCTAACTTTAGATTCTAGTCCATGAGGAAAGAACCGTGTTCTTTATTTAGCTATCGTTCGTGGTGCGTGTGTGTGTGTGTGTGTTTTTTTTTGTTTTCTTTATTTCCTTCTCGTTTTTTGGATACGCCGTGGATTTCCGAGTAGCTTTTTAACGAGTTGAGAACATTTCAGTAGGTTTAGTAGTCACGAACACCAAAACTTTTGACGTGAAATGTGGAAAAAAAGAATACTATATCTATGAATATACAATATATATAAATATATATAAAGACTGATAGTTTTGACTTTTTTATGTTCCTGAACTGTAACGTAGCATTAGAAATACCTTCCTTTGTAAACCTTAAGTTGCGCGTGACGCAACTCTAAAGAAACCCTTGATGCCGCTCGCCACGACGTTCCCGGCGACCTTTGAACCTTTTTAGGCATTACGAGGCATTATGAACCTGAAGTACACCAGCTGTAAAAAATCGAGGACAGTGCCTTTACTTTTTCTATCGAGTCATCCCGAATGACCACGCGTCACTAAAATACGAACACAAGGTCATAGGACCCCGCCAATCACCAGATCCAGCAGTGCCACCTGACCGACCGGACGTGTGTTTCAGGCTGAAGGAAACGAATGCAGATCTTTTAAATCAGAGAGACACATTAATCAATCAATGAATCAATAAATCAATCAATGAATCAATCACCCGAACACACGGATTAAACCAAACGAACCAGGGCAGGTAGAAATGTCTAGCGTCCTATAACACTGTGGTGTTTTCACGAAAAAAACCTGGACAAATTCGAAGTAGCTATTTTGTTGACTTTTATATATAATAAGTAACTTTGGACCGGAACGTGTCCTTGTAATTGAACCTTTTGGTAACATGAATTCTTACGATTTTAGGAATTTCAGCGAGATGTTTTCCAGACGTCGCTTGATTTCATTATGCGGACAGGTAGTGTATAAAGTTAACCCCGCCCCCTTTCTGCAAACTGAATCACGTCGGTTGTCTTATGAAGTAAGACAAAAAATAGATGAAAAAATTGCGAGAATTTGTGCAAGAGATGGTGATGATGTATTTAGTTTTTTTGTATCGACGTCGGTTTCGGGACTGAATGGAATGAAGAAAATGAAATGTACGGAATTTTTTTAAACCTTTGTAACCTTTGTAATGTGTAATCAATTCATACAATTTAATTTTAAATACTCCTTACACATGACACAAAACTAAATCCATTGCCTTAAACACGGCGTTCTTGCGTAATAACCGTCCCTCTGACCGTAGACGCGTTGCCTTGCCATCAGTTTGATCCCACTGCTTAAACCCGGGGATCCTCCCAGTGCTCCCATTGGCTCAGAGGACGATGATTGACAGTTCTGGCGCTGAACAGTAACACAAAGCCGGCTTTAACCGGTATGGTTCCTGCCCTTCCCGTCAGCCCCTTTCAAACACGTACTGTACACACATGTAGTCCTTTTGTCCTCTGGTGGGTTGTGAACACGCACCCCTCCCCATCCCTCCCTCCCCACGGGGACGCTCTAAACCTGCTGTGCCATCAAAACCCGACGTCCACATTCTCGCCTTCTCTCCATTCCTCTTTTTCCTCTTAATCTCATCAGTCCCTCCTAACCCACTTCTTCAGGATTAAACCTATTACAACTATTGGATTTGTTGCAAATCGATCAGTTTTTCCTGAAGAGAGAGAACGATTTCGGGATGAGACGATAATTTCATCACTTCTCAGAAGGGAATCTCTTTCCATATTGCATGCAGCACTTCTTTTGAGCACAGCATTATTGTCATGTCATATCTTATGTCATGTCATATCTTAATACTTTACCCATGATGTGTGTCTAAAGATAGAGTGATGCGGCGGTTGCGGCGGTGCCGTCTCGTGGGTCACTAACTAGCCTGCGACCGAGTCGTGTAGCTGCATTGCATTCTGGGTCCAACGTTTACATCGCGGCTTCTACATTGGTTTGTTTTTTATTAATACGATGTCGAACGTTGTAAGAGTAAGTTCATGGGAACCATTAAGCAGCAATTAAGCTCTGTCGTAAAGACAACAAGGTGACTTCAGGGTGGCGTGTGAACGCTAACTTCTCTTGAAGATTGGTGGCTGAATCACAAAACACTCATTTAAAGTGTTTCAAGGTGGAGTTTAATCATTTAAAGCTTGAACTAGCATGAAATGATGACGTGAAGTTTTCATACAACCTTTTTTTGTGAAAAAAGTGGGATTTGCATGTCCCATGTTGAAGCGCGGCTACAGAAATCCCTTCCCTCCTTTACATCAGGTTTGTCGCGAGGTTTGGATTCTGGAAGTCAAACTCAGCAAACCGGGAGCAAACTTTCGTCAAAGATTCGACTAGTATCCCATAATCCCATGCAGAATCCATAAAAAAAGAGGGCTTGGGTTTTTTAAAAATAAAAACAAATGTATAAAAACCTTTTCTACCCAGTCTAACAATTTCACGCTGTCGCTAATCAGTTTATAAGGCTTCCTGGCAAAATAACCCGACTAAAATCGACTGACCTTATCGTGGCCTTCTGTGTACAATCCGAAGTTTCATCTGTAATTATCTTAATTTCCTAATAGACCCTCCTTTCTCCTTTCCTGTTGGATTGATACAAAATTTTTGTACTGATTTTTTGAAATAAATAATAATAATAATAAAAAAAAATCTTAATAAAGACTCACGATGGGAGACGCTCTGAAAGCATGGCAATCGGTTCGAAACAACATGAAATTTAAAACAAACAACCCTCAGTGTAGAAACATATCTGTAGCGCCCACCAAAGCTAGAGATACCCATTTAAACAAAAAGAGAGAGAAAAGATAAGAAAAGAAAAATTGACATCCCATCATAATATGAAGGAATTTGAAACTAAGAATCGCTTCATTAAGAAATGTGTATGTTTTTTATTGAATTTTCTAGTAGTTACGAAGAACAAATCTGTTTTGTTTGTTTGTTTTGTTTAGTTTTTTTCCCCTCTGCGTGCTGTGTGTCGTCTTAATATTTGAATGTATTTACTGCGGTACAAAATTTGCCAAAGATATCATATCACGTGTTTTGTTGTTAATTCTTTATGCTTCTAAGTTTTTTTTGTTTTTTTCAAGTCAGGCCATGAACTGGAAATAATTGTTACTGATTATATGTTTTTTTGTTTGTTCGTTCGTTTGTTTGTTTGTTTGAAATGAGTTTGGTATTGCTAATGTTATGATTATTC
Source organism: Clarias gariepinus (assembly GCF_024256425.1). NCBI lineage: Eukaryota > Metazoa > Chordata > Actinopteri > Siluriformes > Clariidae > Clarias > Clarias gariepinus. The sequence continues at coordinate 4,154,806 of NC_071119.1, forward strand.
TAATTATTCGAAGATTCAGGGTTATTTTATGTTCGATTTAAATTCTCTGGCATTCGTCCTGAGCCCTGAAATCAGTCCAGGGTTAAATAGGCTACTACGTGTACGTGCAGACGAGTGAGTGTTTGTTTGTGCATTATCGATTTATGTACCTGTAATGTGAAATGAAAAAGTAATTATTTGTAAATATTTGACATAATTTTATTGGTTCATCGGAATAAAGGTAATTTTTTTAAGTTCACAAGTTCATGCATTTTGCTTGTACAGTTTCTCTGTAGTGATATTTATTCCTGCATTTTTTTGTTTTTGTGAAATACCAAGTGGATGTATGAATGGATGAGTTTTAGCTACGATATTTAGCTACAACGATAAAGAGGATAAAGTTACCTAACGAGATTCTGTAAAGTGCAAATTGCAGGGAGTAAATGAAACAAGCAGGAAAACAAAAATGTACTTACATTTTTTTTCAAAATTATTTTAAAAACCATCATTGCAAATGGAAAGTAATTAAAGAAAACTTATTAATAATTTTAATCAATATTAATATTTTGCATTTTGTTATGAGTCACAGCTTGTATATATGGATTACTTTGTCATAAAAAAATATATAGTATTAAAAAACTACTAATGAAAGCATTTTCAAACATTGATTTTTTTACACCCTAATATCTAAATACATCTAAATATATTATATTAATAAAATGCACTGTCTGGCCAAAATTAATAATTAAATAAATAAATAAATAAATAAAAAGTCACCATTTTAAATGGGTCAAATTACTGGGTTTTGCCAAGCAAAGGAAACAACAAAGCAAATTTGAAATGATTTGAATTGATTGGAACTGGGTTAAGAATCCTTTACTACACAAAACCTGAAAGAATAGCTCTGAACCATCAACTTAAAAAAAAAAACGTGAATGGAGATCACTTAAACACTTGATGAAGTTGCATGGTTAAAAAAATCAACAGTAAAAAACATACCTATGTTTAAAAGTGGTATTAAGAGCATTTCCATACACACAATGTGATGAGAGGTGAACTCAGGATTGGGACTAAACAGCTGTGTCGTCCATTGTCCTCTGGGGACAATGTTATGATCCGGGGTTGCTCCAGTTGCTCAGGTCTAGACTCAGCAACGTTATGTGGCAATAAAATGAATGAATGATTCACTGATTCAATAATTTACTTTCAGCCATAATAAACTGAAGTATCTGTACGTTTGAACAATGCACTGTATTCAAGTCACATGATTCAATGATTCCTTAAAAACATGTCAAACGATTTACTGATTCACTAATCTTAGGAATCATGTCGCGGTTGGTTTAGCTGTTTTATTTAATGTTGCAATGTTAACATATATAATCAGCAAATAAGCTAGAGGCTAAAAAAATGTACGTTTCTAACTTTTGTTCTGCTGGACGCAGTTTATGTTAAAGTGAGCCATCTTGTTCGAATCTTTCTTAAATTTTCTGTCTGCTGAGCCTTTAACAGGGTAACTAAATATACGGTATATCTTAAACTGAAATAGTTTGCACTGTTCATACATACATATGTTAAATTCAAATTCAAATTTTTATTTGTCACATACACAGGCATACACAGTACGATATGCAGTGAAATGCTTAAACAACTGCTCGTGACCTTAAAATGAATAGAAAATAAATATTAAAAGAAAAAATAGAAGGTAAATTTAACTAAGAAAGAATAAAATTAAATATTAAATTAAAATCGAATAACATAACTGAACAGTACAAAATATACAATATAAGAAAAATATATGAAAATATAGAAAAATAAGTAACAGCTGTACAATATAGAGATACCCACAGCAGGTATTTGTTTCAAAAGCTTTATATTGTGAAAAAGTGAGATTAGGAAGTTTGTGTTTCTTGTTCATTAATTTGCTATTTTGTAAAGATATTTAGTTTTATTAATTTATTTTATTTTATTTATTTGTACATTATTTAATAATTTTAAATTATTTTTTTACTTACTTATTATTTTTTGCTTACATAATTTCTAAAAATAAATAAATAAATTGGACATTACGATACACTAATGTTACAGTAAACAGTAATAAGTAAACAGTTACTCAGGACTCGAGTACCTTTTTACTCTTACTTGACTAATATTTTGGATGACTACATTTTACATCTACTTAAGTAATATTATTTTGAAGTACAGCTACTCTTAATTAAGTAAAATTTTTAGCTGCTCTACCCACCTCTGTTTAAAACAAACCAGATGCTGATTCTGTAAATTTATAGAAAATTATTCATTGATTCACTAAATTTAAGTCAATGAATTCACTTTGCCAGTAAATTCCTGTCTTTCTATTATTAATTTTATTAATAAAAAATAGAGCGACTTACAAAAGCTTTCTATTGGATAGATCCTTACACTGGGTTACTAGGTTACTAATCACTGTGGGGGGGGGGGGGGGTTGGGTAATTACCCCAAATATCTAAGAAACAGCTAGGTCTTTAGTCTTCGTTTAAAGATTGCCAGTGACTCGACTGTACGGACAACTCGGGGAAGTTTATTCCACCACCTACTGTAGGTGCCAGAACAGAAACCAGTCTAGACGCACGTCTTCCTCGAACGAAATTCCTAACAAATGATTTCAAAACTAAACCGTTCATTTGCTTTCTTCTCAACTGGCACAATTTCCATTATGTAGTTATTAATTATTACATAAACAATACTAATAATATAACTAACGGCACCAGAAACAGAGCAGTGCCGCTGACACGAGCGATCCCATGAGCTCATCCTTAAATTCCAAGACGCTAATGCAATTTAAGGCTCTCATTTCAGAGCCGGAACTCTCCAGTGTTTCTCTTAAGTCCATGTCTAGTGTGTGAGACCTAAGGGAGGTTAAAGTCATCTAGCATGAGTTTGAATATTCCTGCCCCCCTGTGCTGGGAGAATGGAGCCTGCCCACGCTGATCATTTGGCTGGTGGCCCAGTCCACAGAAGGCCGGGACAGGGGGGTGATAATGGGGCACAAGCAGCGACACAGTGACAACACGACACACACGTGGAAAACAGCTTCGACCCAGCTGGATACAACTCCGCACTGGGCTTGGATTTGGGCATTTGCCCGGACTTCCATCACACACACACACAGACGTGAGTACACATGGCTTTGGGTCAGTGCCCGATTTTGGGAGAAATTCCCACGCTTGGGTGCTTGCCCAGTTTGGAGACAGTGGCAAACTGTGATTGCCGTGCACTTTGGGTCTCAGCCAAAACTCATGATGAGAACGAACTCTTCAGGGATTGGACTGGTGTTTATGTGTGTGAGTGTGTGTGTGTGTGTGTTTTATACTTCTGCTTTCCAGATAACAATTTCTGTCTCTTTCTCCTCTAGCACTTTTAACAATTCTTCAGAATAAAGGTTCATCATGAGGACCCCTACCATCCAGAGGACCCTTAAAGAAGAGTACAGCTGGTCCGAATCGCAAGTTCTCGCCAGTTCTCCAGGTTCTTGCAGTGTTCTGAGTTTTTATCGTTATACCAAAGTAGTGTGAGGTCATATGATTCAAAGGAAAAAGTGCGGGTCAAAACCAAAGGGTAGTCCAACTAGGGACTATCAAGACCAGTGGTGACTGCTGTATTTATTCCCATTATACAACCATGGTAAGACCTCCGGTCAACATTCACGCACGCATTCTCACACAATACGGGCGAATAGGAAACTGGAGTACCTACAAGAAACCCACCAAGGGAAGAAGATGCAAACTCCATGCACGCAGACCAGAGGTGGGAATCAAACCAGAACCTGGAGGTGTGAGGCCACAATGCAAACCACTACGCCAACATGCCGCCGATGACAAGCTGCAGGAAGGAATGTTTGTGTTCTTGTGGCCTGTATTTGGAATCATGGAGATCCGTCAGTGTTTGTTGAAACCTAACTTCTCCGGGCGCCTCAATCTACCGCAGCCGTCCGCTAGGTTCTGAATCATTTGCTTCGACAAATGGCAAAATGTTTATATCCGTCCCTCCCCTCCCCTTCGTTGAAAAAAATAATTAATTGCATTCCGAACTTCTGAGCAGCGCCGAGAGTTACTCCGCGGACTAAAATGAATCATCCAAGTTCGACAAATTGCCCCCTTCCCTTATTAAACTCGCTCTTCAAGCCTGATTAGATAAATAATTAAGACATTTCCATTTTTCGTGTCTGTTTTATTTGCGCGAGAAGAAAGCGAGCAGAAGGAATAGCCATTAGAGGGACAGGAGCCGTGCAAATTAACGTCACTCACCGAGTGTGTGTTCGCCAACCGGGTGCTGGGTGTAATAGGGACGTAATTGCGAGAGTCTTATTAAGACAGGGGCTGGATGTTCAGGTGAAAACACACACACACACACAGAAAGAGAGGGAGAATTGTTGTTACTCCAAGAACTGCCTGTGGGGTGTAGTATATACACCCTTACCACTTGATTAGTAAAAGAAGTCTCTCTCACACACACACACACAGTAGAGGTTAAAAGGTGAACAGCATCTCCAGGCATCGAAGAACATCTCGCTGTAATTAAGCAGAAGTTCAAACCAAAGTCCTCAACTTTTATATGGCTGCATTTTTTCTCCTTTCGCCAAACTTAAGCTAAAAATAACTTCCTCAAAGCCGTGTCACAGGTCACGCCGAACCTCCATGACCTAAGGTCACGTTTATTATAAGGACCCTTGGAGGCTTTGAGTGCTTGAGTCGATGGTTGTACGTGTAGATACGCTAAAATATGATGCGCTAACCAAATCTGATCTAATAATAAGTACAACGACGTAACATTAGTTTTGTTTTTTCACAGACACGACACAAAACACAAACATGCTAAACCTTTCATCAATCGTTTTTAACCTCTATTAGCATTTGTTGCAGTTCCTAGTTTGGACCACTAGGTGCAGTGATGCTGTAACTGTACGGTAAAATAAAAACCTGCGGCTATACTAATAGAAACCTGCACACATCTATCAAATATATATTAATATATATTCACCAATACAACTCCTTTCCTCATTCCACACACACTCTTTCGAATGCAAAACAGTCCTAACGTGTTGAAAGTTTTTCCTCCTTGCTTTTCATTCTCATTTTACCCGTCTCGTAACCGGCGCTCACGATGGCGCGAGGGAAGAAAAATGAGAAAGGTGAGCTGACAAGCAAAAGACCCTCTGATCCAGCTGTCTGACCCCCTCCCTCTTTCACTTTTCCTCGCTCCCTCGCTCCCTCTCTCCGGTTCTCCCAGTGGATTTGTCCTTCTGGTCGAGTTCATGATGAATGGACCTGTCGAAAGAAACTCATCCCAGAGACCCAATTAGAGAGAAACAGAAAAAAGCAAGAGAGAGCGACGGAGACAGAGGGAGGTGGAACCGAAGGAAGAAAACTAAGAAGCTTACTAGGTGGCCTTACCTGATTCAGCAGCGTCCAGCTGTTTGCCAGTGAAACCTCTGGGTGATCGTCTGTTCACTTTAAACTAACAAAAATGGAAGTGTCCCAAACCACATGCCTTATTCACTACATTGGCTACATAAACACTACAGTACATAACAAATGTCTCGAAATCAGCAGTCTTCTAAGGAAGTGTCCCAAACCACACCATACTCACTCATATAAAATATATGCACCATCATCAAATTGGGGACGTGTCCCAAACCACAGCCCATAAACATAGGCCGCATAAACATCATCATGAAAGTCTTACCATCGCCATGACAGTGTGGACGTGTCCCAAACCACATCCCATATTCAATATGTAGGAACCTTAACAACCATCACAAACCCTCATTCATAATCAGAATTATGGGGATCTGTCCACCTGTAGGACCCTTAAAAACCAGTAGTGTGGATGTGTCTCAAACCACAGACCATATTCACTATGTAGGACACACACACACTCACTTAATCAGAGGAATGTGGACATGTCCCAAAGCACATACCTTATTCTCTATGTTGGACACTTAAAAAAAAACACTACACATGGCCTCTTAATCAGAGGAATGTGGACGTGTCCGAAACCACATACACTAATCACTACATAGGACAAATAAAAACTACCACACACGCCCTCTTGATCAGAGGAATGTGGATGTTTCCTAAACCACACACTGTTGACTATGTAGGGCACTTAAAAACCACCACACACACTCTTAATCTGAGTAATGTGGTCATGTCCCAAACCACATACCATAATAACTACATAGGCTACATACTAAAAACTACAAACACAACTATAAAAGTCTTAGCATCACTAATCCACTCTGGACACGTCACAAACCACACATCCTATGCACTACCTAGGATGCATAAATGAGCAGCATAAAAAAAATGTCTCACTATACATCATAACTTTAAAGTGGACATGTCCCAAACCGCATACATTATTCACTACATTCTATTGCACACAATTATAAACATCACATGATTTCATCACTGTGGACATGTCCCAAACCACAGACCTTATTCACTATGTAGGACACTTAAAAACCACAACAAACCCTCTTTTTTTCTGTAGGACATATAAAAGAAACTCCTTGTAAATGAGACAAATGTCTCACTACACACCAGCACATTTGTCCAAAACTATATACACCAACATCATCATCAACGTCTCATCGACACCAATTCACTTTGGACGTGTCTCAAACCACACATCCTATTCACTACACAGGACACAACCGAACACCATTACAAATGTTCCACAACGGAGCGTCAATCCGATTGGACGTGTCCCAAACCACATCTCCTACTTACTACCAAATGAAAGCCTTTTCAAACGTCTCACTATACGTCATCGCTCCAAAGTGGGCGTGTCCCAAACCATATTTATAATTCATGACCTTCTCACCTTTCCCATCCATCACCGTGGACGCGACATGTTAATAATGCTAATACAGGCCGCGTACAACACCATCGCGTCTCAAATGTCCAAATGTGGAAGTGCCCCAAACCACACCGTGTGTGTGTGTGTGTGTGTGTGTGTGTTGCCTGTGTAGTGAATAAAGCTTGGATTAGGACACGTCCATCAAGTGTTTACTTGCAGTGTGAAAAGGGAATGAAGTTTGCGTGCAGTTCTCCTCATTATCAATGTAGATGCGTTGTGTGTGTGTGTGTGTGTGTGTGTGTGTGTGTGTGTCGGTGTATCATAAAGATTTATTGCATGGAGCCTGCTCATTATCATGAAGACTGGACTGACTCACTCAAGCAGAGAATTAAAATCCCTAATTGTGCTGTCACCCTCTCGCCTGTTCCCCCGCTCTGCCTCTCTATCTGTGTGACTCGCTCTGTGCCACGTCTCTCCCTTCTTCCTGTCTCAACTCTTCCCTCTGTGATGTTACCTCAGTGGCCCGACTCCACGGTGACCCAGGAGCTGTCGTGTTAAAGAAGGTTAAGGATGAAGTGCGAGCGTTGGACCCGGACACGGCCGCGAACTGAATAGCTTGTGTTTGGGAAAGGTTTTCAGGAGACGTTTTTTTTTCGTCTCATGCAAAGGACGAATCGGAAAACGGAAAAGAAAAAAAAACGATCATCTTGGATGATTCCTCTTTAGTTAGATGAGATCGTTTGTGTAAATGTGACCGAAGACTAAACTAGTCCTTCACTGTGGATATGAGATGAGGTGGATGAAAGCTTGTGCACATTAAACTGAATCTCGCTCTCGCTTTCTTTTTTTCTCTCTCGCTTTCTTTTTCCTCTCGCAGCTTCTCTCTTAGACTTGTCAGGAACATTACAGCTTAAACCGACAGGGTTAAGGACCTTAGCCCCTTCTCTCTCCCTGCTCTCTTTGTATGTATGTGTGAGTGTGAGTGTGTGTGCCGCTGCTAGGAAATGCCAGACCACTGATAAACACACACACACTTACACCCACACACCCACACACACACACAAACCGAGCGAGAAATCCCACTTGTAAACAGGGAACAAACACACCAATATGACAAAAGCTCAACGGAAATTGAGCAGCATCTGAGGAAAATGGCTTCAATTCACAGCTGAACAGAAAGCTCCTCCAAGACTGGTCCAATTTCCAAGCCTATATGTGTGTGTGTGTGTGTGTGTGTGTGTCAAAGAGAATCCAGATAAGGCTTCCCTTAGAGAGAAAAAAAAATGAGCCAATTCAACTTATTTAATATTATACAGAACACACTGTATTAAGTGCATCATATTACCCGTGTAATCCGTACCCGAGTGGATACTAATATAGTCTTGTACTGGGGACGTGTCCCAAACCACACAACTTATTCACTGGACACCATTTGTAAAGTTATGTGTCCGAAAAATACACTATTCATATATCATGTTGGGCGCATACACACCATGTCAAGTGCACCATGGGTGCGTCCCAAACCGCACACCATGTTCAGTATAAAGACCGGATGAGTAAAGACACTAACGTTTGTTTGGGATGCGACCCAAACCACAAACATGATACACTCTTAAAGCTAAAAAAAAAAAAAAAATCCATACTGTATTATAACAACATCCATGGGCGGGTCCCAAACCACAATCAGATTGACTACAGTATAAGAAGTCGCATAAACCTTATCGGGGTACCATGGAGTGGATGGATCCCAAACCGTACACCTTATTCACTACGTAGGCCATACACAGACCTCATCACAAATGCCCATCATTCTTAGTTTCAAAGTCCTAAAGGCACATCCCAATCCACATTGGACGCCTCAAACCATAATTCTCTCTCTGTAGGCCGTCTAAGGGCACTACCAGTCCATAGAGGACGTGTCCCAAATCACACACTCTACAGTATGTAGGTTACATAAACTGTGTCTCACCTTACAATGCGGACGTGGGATTCACCATACAGGCCAAACAAGTGCTCAAGCTGCAAATCTGAATACTATCGTTTAACTGTGGGTGTGTCACAAATCAGCTGGCCTATTTACTACACACTGATCACGTATTAAATTACAAACATGAACAATAAAACCAGCTAGGTTTTGGGTTCCTGTTGTGCCATTTGGGCAGCTATGTTCCCTCAGGAGCCCGAGGCAGCTCCAGCAGCACCAAGGCAGCTCCAGGACTAGTTTGGAGCCCAATTTCAAGCCAGATCTTTTTTTTCTTCAAACCACCAAAGCACCAGCCCTCAGACAGAAAAAAAACCAGTTCCAAAGTGGCACCAACATTTCGCTGGGCTAGAACAAAGAACCACTTACGTCAGGGGCTGGCAGGCTGGATTATCATGACCAACTAAAAACTTGTGACAAATTGTCTCCTTGCACTTTGGTCTTCGTCTGAAGTCCAAAAAACTTCCAGAACAAAGCCAAATTATCCGCAGATACCGCATGAGATGTTTCAGTGGGGTACGAGAGATTCAACAGAATAATTCATCTTGAAAAATGGAGAAAAAAAATAACGAAGGGCGACCTTGGGCGAAGTGGCGCTGGTAATCCGCATTTTGAGAAGCACAACGAGCGTGCAAAGGCTTTTTTAGTAATGATGCTTTGATCATCGAGTAGACTCGCAAAGCCGATAAAACTGCTAGCAAAGCCTCGCTGAATATTTCCATTGTGCCTGCGGCTAGCATTGCCGGGAAAATAGAAATGTAGACAGACGTACACAGTGACGTAATGACGTGATTCTCTAGGCCATGGAAAAACAAAACCAGTTCTTTAGGGGCACAAGCAGCAGACATGACATAGCAGCTGGTTTACTTTGGTGGAAAAGGGGTAACGGTGTGGCTCCACAGGACGTCCAGTGTTGTCTGGTGACGGATCCTTTGGGTGCTATGGGCTGTTGGTTGAGGTCTCCATTGGTCTGACTTGTTTGCCTGCCGCATGCAATGGGTGCGTGATTGGATTGGGAGCTGGAGAGCTCGGAGGCCGGGCGTTTTGTCTGCTGGACCCCGTGTGCGACAGCTTGTGATGCACTGGGTGTTCTGGTGCCTTTCTATTGCGGCCAGCATTTGATTTGTGTTGCAATGGCTTGGGATGGCAGTGGGATCGGACCAGGCCATTGGGCATGGGTGGGCACCAGTTTACTGGTATATAACTGGAAATCAATGTTAGGCCACATACAGTACAGTAAACACTTTCTCAAATGTCACATTAGAATGAGTGTAATGTGGTTGTGTCCAGACTGCATACTGTACATAAGCCACATTCCCTCGTCAGAGCAGTACGGCGGGACACGTACCAAATCATAATTTCCTAGATTTTATACATTCTGTACTTTCCGTCCACCACAGACGTGTCCCAAACCACATACCACGCTCCATATCGTTCATTTCAACTTATACCGTAATACAAATTGTTCGGCTTGACACTCTGAACCGCTCAACCGTTATCGTTTAACACCAGTACACTCTACACTATTCTCTCTCTCTCTCTCTCTTGCTCTCTCTATGTCTCACTCTGTCTCTCTTTTTTTTTTTTAAAGGTCACTCTGTGTCAGAGTAAAGCTCTTCATTTGCTCCTCAGCCGCCGGAACCGAATGAGCACACAACACGGCCGCACGCTAACGAAACGAAACGGAGCGGCGAGTAATTTATCCTGTCACCGACTCCGACGGCTTCCCTCAAGCCTACATCCCCATTAGCTGCGTTGCGTGAGCGTGTGTGTGAGGTTACACACTCCAGGAATTTTTAGCTCGATCTCTTAATGAACCTCGGCTGTGTTAAAACTGCAGCTACGAAGCTACGTCCGGGAAAAAAAAAAAAAACACGTGTCAGGGTGGTGTACATCTCTGTAGCCTTGACATATTATGATTACAGGATGTCCTTTCATGGGCGTATCCTTGTGACGAATTAATACTGAAATTTACTACAACTGTACAGACTGTAGCGCTACTCGGAATTTACCAGGTAGAAATGTATATATTTGCGCGGCAAACGTACGGATGTAAAGTTCACCATTTTGTCCTCGGCCGCGCGCTAAGCACTTAGCGATGATCACTATTAGTCCAGGGAAACAATGAGCTATTTTACAGAGATACGAAAGGCGAGACGGACGATTACGTTTGATCTAATGTGCATCGTGAGGACGAATCTAAATAAGGATAAAAGACGGTAGAACCGTTTAAATGAAAGGGTGAGGGGGGATGGAGCGAGAAAGGGAGAGAGAGAGAGAGGGAAAGAAGAGGAAAGGTAAAAAGGACAGACGAGAGATATGACAGCTAGCGTCTGTTCCCACAGCTGGCCCCGGGCCCTCCCTCCTTTTTAAAAGCTCAGCAGGAGTCATTACCAGTAGGGGGGCGAGTTCACCCCCTATATTACCACTTCGGCCCCCCATTAACCGTCCAGCCCCCCCCCCTCATGATACGCGAACACTTCTACCTCATCCTGCGCTAAGCGTGTCAGTCCTCCTATCTGTCATTATAATGGCTGTTGTTATGCTGATATGCACAGTAGGAGCGACACACAGCCGGATCGCACTTCAATCACCGTCCCCGTGTGCGTGTGTGTGTGTGTGTGTTGCACAATTAGACGACGGTTCTGGAATTCCAGCTGATGAGCCGGGATTTGTGAAGCTCTTGATTACAAGTAGTAAAATGTTCTGGCAATATTACATTTTCTTTTATACCACTGCGATGTTAAATTCTCCAGTGTGATTGGCTTTGACGCCGACGCGGCACGTGACCAATAACAACAGCAAAAACAGGTTAAGTGTAACTTAAGACCATTGTCTTACTAATGTTACAGCAAACCTGAGGAAAATATAAATATTCCTGACAGTTTTGTTTCTGTTTTCTTTCTTTTTCTACCCTTTTCATTACATGTACGGTATATGTCTCAACGAGCATTAAATTACTAGCCTCAGTTAACACCTAACTGGGGAGGATTTGTTCAATTTGTGATAATTCAATATCCGTGAGTGAATATCAGTTAAAGTGAAATTTTGTATTGTGAAACACATTTTCCCATAAAAAAACAACATAAATGCAGATAATCCGTTCCAGCCACCCAAAAATATTATCAATATTAACAATTCCCAACACTTTAATCATATTTATTGCATATAAAAATATTTCGAAACGATATATAAATTAAATAAAATATGAAATAAATAGACATTAAACCTCACTTAACCTTAATTTATGATTCCTCGCGGCACCGGCAGCTTTAAAAACCAAACTGAAAGTGTCTCCGTTTTCTTGTTGCTACCGTCTTTGATAACATTCTTGGGACCCGCGGTGCCATGTCTTTACTTAATCTTGCACAAAATGAAAAAAAAAAAACACAAAAAAATATGTAAAAAATATGGCTTTAACTGATGCAAACAAGTTTTAAACGGCAGTTTCAACTTAGCCAATGATTTGAGTCAGTTCAGTTTGGCTCAGTTCATATGCCGAAAATGCTTCGTAATCCGAGGCAAATTTCTTGCAAAATTTTAGTTCTTCAAGGAAATTGGTGTGCCGAAGTACCACTGTATATGTATAATGACTTAATCATAACATGCTAGCTCAAATCGCCCACCCACTCACTCATCGTCATTACCGCTTAATTCTGTATTTAGGGAGCCTATCCCAGTAGGCTTAGGGCATGAAGCAGGGTACACCCTGGACAGGGTGCCAATCCATCGCAGGGCACACACACACACTTATTTACACCCTATGGGCAATTTGGGAACATCAATTAATCTAACCTATATGTCTTTAGAATGTGGGAGGAAATCAGGGTCCCCTGAGGACCGCAACCACTCGTGACCTTAAAATCAAGATTCTCAATAAGGAATTAATTATGGAATAGAATAAGAATGAAATATAGAAAAACTTAGCTATAGAAAAAGAATCTAAAAAAAAAAAAACAATATAGACAATATGGCTGTACAAATATGGAAAATATGAAAAAAGTTGTGTAAATTAATATAGAATTTAAATAGAGGAATGTGCAAATATGCATGAATGTGAGATATAATGACCATAAAAATGTGCAATGTGGAAAACAATATGAAATAGAAATGTCCAGCGTGAGTGCAAATGTGCATGAATGTTAACTAACGCTATTTAAATTGTTAGCCTGTTTTTTTAACTTAGCTTTCATTGTCAATATTCTGTAAAGTGTAATTACGTCCATTTATAAGACTATTTCTTATTGATGTGCCCCCATATCTAAGAGAAAGTTTGACATTTTGACACTTCTTACGTCCTCACATTAAGAGTAAAAATGACACAGCAGCTTTTCTAAATCACAGCCTGAGTTAAACAATAGCTGTTAAAATTAATCTTTGATTTAATTCGTGAATTTCTTAATCATTTACCACCATATTGAAGAGAATGTTGACATTTCTGACCATTCTGTTTTAGTTTAACACACTTTATGCTGGCACATTGTGTTTAAAAGGCAAAAAAAGACATCAACATGCTAGCTATTTAAATTGTTAGCCTCAGTCGATGTTGATTTTCTAGCAAGTATATTCTAACTATTACACAAAGCTTACCTTCATATCCTCCATTTTCTAAAACTGTTTTGACAATCGGTCTCCATGGTTATTCATATTAATAACTCAGTAAAATGGTAGCTAATTCAATTATTAGCCGTATAATAGCTAACTGCTCATCTTCCAAAGATTGGAATTTGTGACAAGTATCTTGTTTTATCTTGTTATTCCTTCAAATTTAAAAAGAAAAAAGCAGGAACATGCTAGCTATCTAAATCGCTAGTCTCTAAGTGTTAATATTCCGCTAGGTATAACTACAGTATGTTAACTTTTATACTGATTCAATAATTTATTAATTACATCAGTATCTGAGGAAAAAAGTTGACATTGTAAATAAAAGTCCAATCAGTAATATGTTAAAGCATTAGCTCCAGTTGTTAGCTAGCTTCTATGCTCAGAATCGATTTTCTGGTATATGTGTTATTACAGTATGTTACATATATAAGGAATTTCCCTTTATATTTGAGAAAAATATCAACTTCACTGACAATTATTGAGTTTTTTTTATGCTCATGCGCATAATGTAAAGGGTTAATTCAATTCAATTTTATTAATATACCGATTTTAACAATGGTCGTTGTCTTAAAGCGGCTTCACAAAATGAAAAGAAAATTTATGGAGGTGTGTATGAGTGAGAAAAAATGTGTTTAGATAATAATGAGAATGTAAGATGGTCCCTGCTGAACAAGCCGAGGGCGACGGTGCTGAGGAAAAAACTCCCTGAGATGGTAATGGGATGAAACCGTTGGGAGGAACCGGACTCAACAGGGAACCCATCCTCATCTGGGTGATAAAAAATAGAAATTATATAACGACATCACGTGTGTTAGGCTTCCACTCACAAGGTTAAAGATTAAACAGCAATATGCTATCTATCTAAATCGCTAGCTTTGGTTATTATCTAGCTTCCAGGTTCTGTGTTATTTAGCTAGGTGTGAATAAAGTATGTCAAATTTTAGATGTAATCATTTCTTAATGATTTACAGCAGTATCTGAGAAACGTTGACACTCCTGACAATTTCAGCATTTTTCTTTTTTACACTCCGCACTTTTTCCGTGTACAAGTCAAATTTGTAACATGCTAACTATCTAAATCCTTAGGTTAAGTCATAAGTTAGCTTACATACTCAAAGAACATTAATCTAATTTTAGTCTTAATTAACCTTTTCTTAGTAATTGATCTATAAATTTAAACTTTTTTTTACAAATATAAATTTGTAAATAACGTAAACTCTGCCTTTACGTTGCACGTCTAAAAAATTAACCAGCAGCATGCTAGCTACGTAAATTATTCGCCTCAGTCATTACCCAGGTTTCCTGCATCCCTACAGCCTTCACCATTTCATCAATCGGTGAGCAGGTCGCGCGTTCATCTCGCTTCAATATAAACCGACAACATTTTGTAAACTGCTTTATTCTGCTATACACCAATACTGATTATTTTAATATTTTAAAACTGGACTCTAGATCGACATAAAAACATGACTTAAAATTAAAAACACATTGTGGAAGTAACGTACAATACATAAACATTACAGGACACAAACAGGACAGACGTTCCAACACAATACAGTTAAGATTAGCAGAATAATGCTTTCAGACTTAAAACGTAAACTCGATTATTAAGACTGCCCCCGGTGACGCTCGAAAGCCAGCGGGGGGGAAAATGTGTGCAAGTCATTTGTGGACGTAAGGCGTCCGTTTCTGTTCTTCAACTCCAGACCTTCAAAAGACCAATTTACATAAAAACAGGAGCCATGAAAAGTGGTCGTGGTTAAACTCGTGTTGCGTCAGACGCCGAGCGCGAGCGAGAAGTGACGTGCGGTAACGGCGTTCGCTGGAGACGGGAAACAAGGTCAGACTTTAGAGGTGGACAGGATGTCTTCCACCAGGTGTTTGTAGACCCAGGCGTCTCCTTTGAGCCTCTGACGCCGGATTCCCACCACCTCAGGTTTCTGCAGGAGACACACCTCCAGCTCGAACTGCATCGTCACCTTCCCGAAGTCCGACTGTGTGCGACACTTCAGCGTGTACCTGAGAGAGAAAGAGAGAGAGAGAGAGAGAGAGAGAGAGAGAGAGAGAAACGCTTAGTGCAGTAGTGACTGACTGGTGGATTATTTTCCTATAACCGCACACCCCACAGTGTGTTACTCCTCTTGTTAACCACTTGTTAGCGACTCACCCTTTCTGCACGTAGTCCACGTTCTTCTCTGGTAAAACCTTCAGGATCTGATTGAGGACCTGGTCTGCGTTACTCTGGCTGGTCATCGTCACGTTGTACTGCGCCTACATCATCACACACACACAGGCTCTCAAACATCACACTGCTTTTACAGCATACCGAATTTACTAGGAAAAAAAAGTGGAAGTGAAAGGCAGGATGAGAGAAAGTTACGGAAGAACAAAGGGAACCAACAAAATAAAAAACAAAATAAATCGCAAAAATAAAGGAAATACTGGAGGGGTTATGAGTGACTGGAAAGGAAAAGGAAAGAATGGAAAGGGGGGAAGAAAGGCATTTCGAGACAGCCGGATACAGGAAAAGTGGACGGAAACAGAAGTAAGAGCAGACCTTGATGGAAAGAGGAGAGACAAGTGAAGGAAAAGACGAGGAAACCAGATGAAAGGAAGAAAAAGTGAAAGCAGAGACCGAAGGAAGATCAGTGGGGAACGTGAGAGAAGAGTGAATGGAAGGAAAACAAGGGAACATTTTTAATAGAATGAAGGAAGGAAGAAGGAAACAAAGACTAAATGATGGACATAATAAACGAGAAAGGAGAAGACGCGACTCCACACCTTCACCCGGCGCGGCCCGTCCCTAAGCCCCTTCCTCTTGTTGGGCGTCAGCATGGTGATGACTTTGTCCAGGCCGCGCTCCAGACTGCCGAAGACTTTCCCCGCCTTTCTCTTCTGCCCGCTGTCTCCCGGGCATCCCGCCGCGTCCAGCGAGCGAGACCTGCGGAACGAGAGACTCGTCTCACACCCGCTTTTCTTCCACATCATCTCTCCACAAACCTTCTCTCTATAAACCTTCCTCTTTCCCTGTTTATCTCTACTCAACTTCCTGTTTTATTCATCTCTCTCTCTCTCTCTCTCTTTACATTGTTTCTCTCTTTCCAGTTCAGGTCCATCCATCCGTCCCTCTCCTTACCACTCTTTCGAAACCCTCTTTGCATTAATTTCTCCTTTATCCATTTTAATTTCTCTCAAAATTAACTCAGTCTTTTCTTTCTTCTTCACTCCATCTCTCCTTCCTGCTTTCATTTATTGCCTTTCCACTCCTTTCTTTTCCCATTTCTCACTCTCTCGTTTCCTCTCATTACTTCTCTGCGTGTTAATACGTCTCCCTGCGCTTTTCCTTTCCTTTATTTATAATTTTCTCTCACTCTCTTTCCTTCACCGCCTTCCGGTTTTCTCCTCTTTTAAAAATGCATTTTCTCTTTCCCTACTTCCTTCCTTCCTTCCTTCCTCTCTTTTCTATCCCATCTTCCACTTTCTCTCATATCTCTCTTCCTTCCTCATTTATGTTCTTCCCTCTTTATCTTTTCTCCATATTGCTTCTTTCGTTCCACTATTTCTACCTCTCACTTTCTCTCCTGTCTTCCTTCATGTCACTTTTTCTTTCCATCCCTCTCGTCTTCCACTTTTCTTTCTCTTCATTCTTCTTTCCTCCTTCTCTTCTACCTTACTTCCTCTCCTTCCCTGTTTTTCTTTTCTTCCCACCCAGCATTCCATCTTACACCCTCCCTCCCTTCTCATTTCGCCGGCTCTTTTCTTTATTCCCCTTCCCTCTCTTCTTTTCTTCTCCTTCCTCACACTCTCTCTTCCATCCTTCCCTTTTTCCTTTTCTATCTCTTATCATCCACCCTTCATATTTCCTCCTTCTTCTCCTCCTCCTTACACTTTTTCTTCTTTCCTCTGCCCTACCTTCACCATTTCCTGTCTCTTTTAATTCTTTCGTCTTTTTCACTTCATCCATCTCCTTCCTCCTTTTCTCTTCTACATCTCTTCCTCTCTTTCTCCTCCTCCTCTGTCAGATTATGTTCCCTTCCTCATGTTTTTTCTTCTCCTTCATCCAACTTCTTGTCCCTTCCTTTCATTCTCTTTCTAATTTTCCTTTTTTTCCTCCTTTTACAGTATGTTCTTTTGTCCTTCGTTTCTTTTTTTCCTCCTGTCCTTCTTACTTCTAGTTCTATTGTCCTCTTGTGTGTATTTTTTTTCACTGGATGTCTCCTTGTATCCCTGTCCTCATCTAGTCTTTTTCCTCTTTTCTTTTTGCCATTTCTCTCTCTCTCTCTCTTACATCACCCCTGTAATGATTTCTCTCACTCACACACACTTTCCACTTTCATTCATTACTGCTTTAAACCTTTTCTCCCTCCCTCTCTCTCTCTCTCTCTCTCTCTTCTCCTAATTTGCACTTTATGAAGTTTTTTTATATCAGTTTCCTTCTGATATCAATCATCTCACTTTTCGTTTTTACCTTCTCTCTGGACTTAAGACGAGGATCTCAGGCACTGCGTACTGCTGATCTCCGGCCCTGCGGCCCACCACTTCTACACACACACACACACACACACACAGAGGACAAACATGTGTCACTACATGCTACACGCAACAGTCAGTACTGGGCAAAGTGACATGTACACCTGTCAGGACGCACCTTGGGATTTGTCTCGCTCACACACACACACACACACACACACACACACACACACACACACACACAATCCCCAGTGAGTTCCTGTCTGATCCGGTGTGACAGAAGAGTGTGTGTGACAGTAACGAGGTGGACGGAGAGAGAGAGAGAGAGAGAGAGAGAGATAAATGGTAACAAGGTGGCGTGATGGAGTCGAGTCACGATGATTGTTTTCCCGTGTCCGTGTGTCCTGAGGTGATTTATTTATCAGTGGTTTGTCCACGATTACGATTATTTGCGATCGTTTGTGACTGTGTGTGTCTGTCGTTTATCTTCGCGTTAAAGGTCCACTTAAAAAAGAGAAAAAAAGAAAGAAATAATAACAATAATAATAATAATAAATGAGGCGGTGAGTGTAATTGAATCAGACGGTAGATAAGGACGCGCCGAAGAGACAGAACGAGTCTCCCTGGAGAGCTGGACTCTCTCTCTCCCTCTCTCTCTCTCTCTCTCTCTCTCTCTCTCTCTCTGTGTGAATAATCAGCCGCGTCGCCTTACAGCTCGACCTCATCGCTTTAGTCGTGTGATTTATTAGTTTTTTTCCCGCCAGAAAACTTTGGAATAGAACAGGAGAAGAAAAGATGAAAGTGACTCGTGTGTGTGTGTGTGTGTGTGTCTGAACTAAACACCCTCCTCCTCTCACCTTTGTGCGTTTCCACAGGTTGGTGTTTAACGTTGTTGTTGTTGTTGTTGACGGGCGTCGTGGGAGCCGTTCTGTTGGGTCGGCTCTTCCGATTGGCTGCCGGAGTGACGGGGGCGGGCAAAGCGAAGACCACACCCCCGCTGCCGCCTTTGTGCATCGCCAAGTTCTCTTTATTCTCCCTGGTGCGCTCGTGCTTCTGTGGGCGTGGCTTGGCTGGCTCCGGCCCTGTTTCGCCCCGCCTCTTCTCAGCTGATTGACAGGCTCGCTTCTGTAACAAGGAAGAAGAAAAATGTATTTCTGTTAAAAGTGAAGAAATCAATATATGTTATATAAATGACTGTGTGTGTGTGTGTGTGTGTGTGTACCTTGCGTGGAGTGTGTGTGCTCTGCGTGTTCCTCGGCGTGAACGGGATCCAGGCCTCGTCGTCGTCGTAGCAATCAGACGGGAAAACCAGGGACCCCAGGACGGCTCTCTGTGAGACTTCATCATCTTCATCGTCATCATCGTCATCGTCGTAATCGTTATCTTCACCTTCGCTGAAATGTAGCGTCTTTTTCAACTGGAGGAGGGAAAAAAATAAACAACAAACATAAACTAACAAACAAACAAAAAAAACTTTAGCTGAAGTGATGTAATAAAGGAAGCGGATCATTCCCAGGCGCACAGAGAGTGTGAACAATGTAACACAAACTAGACTTTAGGAAAAGATCAACGTCAGTAGACAGACGAGTGTGTGCGTGTCATGTGACCTGTATTTCCTGTCCAGGTGAGCGCGCGGCGTCTGGTGCGGTCACGTCCCGTCTGAGACGCACGGGTCTCCCGCTCTGCTTCTTAACCAGGAGTAACAGATACGTGGCTGTGGTCTGGTCATATTTCCACTAAACACACACACACACACACACACACACAGAGGAATGATCATCATATAGAGAGCGATCCAATCCAAACATCATATGACTATACACACAAGATCTATAGCTGAGCCTCTACTGCCACCTGCTGGATAACTCTACAACTACTACTGTACTGCTGATTTATTTATTTATTTATTTATTTCCCCAGATAGCACAGGTACGCCGCGGAGACGTCTGCTAAAGAGCGTATCATCTGGTAAACATCGCGTTTGTTTTTTTTTATAGTCGTATTTTGATCGTCTGTAGATCGCCTGTTTGAGCTGATAAATGATGCATCGTCTTTACATCTATATGACGTCTATACGACGTAGCTTTATCATCCGAAATTTGCTGGTATGTGGAGGGGATATATATACACATATATATATATATATATCTGGAAATAGAGTGGAGAAACACCAAAGGAGAATCAACCAGAAGGTGGCGGTAGTGCAACACTTACAGATGCAAGCCGCCGATAAACTCCAAAGAAGAAGAAGAACAGCGTGTTGAGAAGACAAACGTTTGGCGGGCGAGTGGAAAAGGTAAGCAGGAATTAATTCCCATCTTTCTAAATAGAAACGAAATACTGAACATAAATGTCTTTAACGTGTTTAGTCACGTTATTTTGGTTTAAGCTATTTCTTGTATTTTTAATCACACTTAAAATACCGACGGTTATATGCGCGTGCTTAATCTGCGGTTCGGTTCTGGTTTCGGTCTGTTCTCATGAGTTGTGAAGCGACAGGAACAAGGTATAAATATTTTTCGTTTGATGAATTAAGTATCATGAATTTTAATTGAATCTATCTCTGTATTTTTTCACAGGAGTTTGTGAGTGACAGTGTCCTGTCTGCGTCTGACTTCAGGAGTTTCCTGACCAACCGTCTCTAACGGTCATATTTAAAAGTCATAACGGACAGTTATAAAGTACAAAACGTTTCTGTTGGTGTTTAATTGTTTTTCTATGATTAATACTTATTTGTGGTGTTTTATGTTTTGTACATCTTCTCAAATTGAGACTCATTTGTAAGTTGCTGCTGGTGTAAAACAGTGTTTTTATTAAATATAAAATAAAAATCTCTGTTTTATCCCGTTTGTCTTATGCTTCCTTCCTTCACAGAATTCTGTTGACCATGGTTCATTATAATTAACGGAGGGTATTTAATTGAAATAATGGGAGAGGGGTGTTTTAATAAAACGACGTCTATCCAACATGAATCAGACCTTTGGCAGATGTATGGACATCTGATTAACATCGTCTAAAGAGCGGATCAGGGACAATTTAATTCATTATAACGTCTTAAATACGTAGGCTAAGCATCGTTCTAACATCGGGCACGGACGTCTCGGCGATGTGTGTGTGCTATCTGGGCCCAGACTGTACCTCTGAAACCATCTGTATGGTGCTCTGTTTGGACCGCTTCAGCATCACAGCCATCTCGGTGATGCAGTCCTCGTCGATATGTCCAAGCTGAGACACAAAGTCAAAGAGAGGGAAAGTCAGTCTCAGAGTGACAGAGAGAGAGAGTGAGACAGAGGGACAAAGTGGGACAGCGTGGACACGTCATAAAGTTTGAAACATCAAACATCAGACCACGCGCTCTACAGTTGTGATATGAAGGGAACAAAATAAAAGAGAAACGTGTGTGTGTGTGAGAGTTACCGGACGTGTGCTGTGCCACTCCACAGGACTGCTGTACCCCTTCATCACCCAGGGATGAGCCAGGAGCTGCCTGACTGTTAAACGCCTCTTTGGCTCCACCTACAGGACAAACACAGGGACTGCGCTCAGGTATGGAAAGTT
Organism: Clarias gariepinus; assembly: GCF_024256425.1. Lineage (NCBI taxonomy): Eukaryota > Metazoa > Chordata > Actinopteri > Siluriformes > Clariidae > Clarias > Clarias gariepinus. The sequence goes on from NC_071119.1 coordinate 4,176,239, forward strand.
GTGTTTTTGTGTGAAGGAGATAAAAATAAAGGCAACACACAAATATGGACTGATTATTGTTACTATTATTATTATAAACATATATATTTTACTTTTACAATACTTTTTACTTACATTTTATTCATTTGTTTCTTTATCTTTGACTAAATGTCTGATCTTTTATTTTATACAAATTTATTTTTTCTAACTCTTTCTATAATATTCAGGGTTTTTTTTTTTATATTACTATCTACTCCTGTTATTTTCTTGTGCCCTATTTCTATTCTTCGCCAACACGAATGTAAATATTTGTCATAACAATAAAGCGCCTTTGAATCCTGATAGGGGGAAAAAAAAAAAGTGCGAGACTCGTCATGTTTGCGCACACACACACACACACACACACACACACCTGCATCATCTGGTTGAGGAGCAGTACACTCCCAGGAGAGAGCCAGCGAGGGTTTTCATAATGGCCTTTCTAAAACGAAAGAAAAAAATCACAATCTGAATCTGATGAGTGTTATGTTAAACAGTTCCTTTGAGATTCCTGAAGCTCCGCCCTTGTTTGGTCGTGACCCGGGGTGACGTGTGCGGGTGTGTTTCTCTAACTCACTGTGATTTTCCTGTACAGCACCATACAGTTATCATCGTCGAACGGCAGGTAGCCACACAGCAGGGCGAACAGGAGCACGCCCATACTCCAAACATCCGCCTGGAACAGAGGGGGCACACACACACACACACCCTGAGTCCGAATCCAGCACTAAAACACACACACACACACCCACCCACTCCTGTACCTACCTCTGAGCCAATATACGATTTGCCCTGGATGAGCTCCGGGGCGGCGTAGGCGGGGCTTCCACAGCACGTCATCAGTTCATAACCGAGACCGCCCTGTCGTTGTGAGACAACCCAGACGTCAGATACAAAACACACACACACAGTGGGTAGAAATGTCCAAAAAATACATCTTTTTTTTTTAAAAACCTTTGGTTTGGCACAGAGCCCGAAGTCGATCAGCTTCAGATTGTGATCCTCATCGATTAGAAGGTTTTCCTAAAAAGCAGAACACAATCAGAATACACGTTTAACTAAAACCACAGACACTTTCACCGCGCGCTGACCGCCGTACAGGTTTGAGGTCCCGGTGGGCGTATCCCTGACTGTGGACGTAAGCCAGCGCCGAGACGATCTGACGGAAGAACACGCGAGTCTCCTCCTCTGAGAGACGGTCTTTGGCGACGATGTAATCGAACAGCTCTCCTCCTGGACAGTACTGAAGAAGAAGGTTACATATAATTCACATCCGAGGAGTGCACGAGGAAGTGGAAAAGGGAACGAAAGACGTCACACACACACACACCTACCTCGAGCACCATGTATATCTTGTTCGGCGTCTCGATGACGTGATAAAGCCGACAGACGTGCTGATGGCTCAGGTTCTTCATGGCTTCGATCTCGGTCTTCACGCGAGGAAGGTCGTCCTGAAACGAGGTTCGAATCGATCAGACTAAATGACGCAGGAGAATTTCAGCACCCTCATCATCCGGGGTGTCCCGTGCTACTCACCCCCAGGACTTTCTTCTCCATGATCTTGATGGCCACCTTCTCGCCGGTCAGGATGTGTCTGCCGAGCTTGACCTTCGCGAAACCACCTGCAGAAGGAATGAAGGGTTTATCCACCGCATTCAAACATTGGGTTCTCTCTCACACACACACACAAACCGTATGCAAGTTACCTGATCCAATGGTTTCGTAAACCTCGTAGTATTTGAGGAGCTCGGCGGCATCATCTACAGGCATGACCTCACTGTGTGTTCACCTACAACACACACACACACACACACACACACACGAGAGAAAATCCAAGAGCTCATTATTTAGAATCAGAAGTCAAATATCTTATAAACGTTAAACAACAGGTATAATTCTAGTACACGCCCATGTGGGAATATGTTTCCATATATTACTGTCTGGAAAAAATTTTAAAACATCTGGCTAGATTATTTAATAATATAAAACAAATTAAGTTTTAAATAAATGATTCATAAGCTAGGAGTCGACACAGCACTCGATTCAGAAAGCTTCGAATCTGTTAACACGCTTCTGATCAACATTTCGTTAATTGTCTATATATGTATGTATATATTATATATGTTTAATGTTTATATCCTGGATTTAAATCATCTATGTTTAATCTACACTATAAATCCGGTTCCATTTGTGGATTCGACTCCAAAGCTTCAGAGTCGACTCACCGTTAAAGTGGATGGGAATCAACAGAATCGACTCGAACTCATGACTCCACTGGAGCTTTGGAGCCTCAGGTCATCTCAGTATTTCTAACTTCAAATCGTCAGATGTTTAAACCCTACAAAAACCGGTTCAACCTGAGGAGTCGACTCCAAAGATTCAGAACCGACTCGCCGTTTAAGTGGATTGGGAATCAAAGAATCGACTCCGTGGTGTTGATTTGAATCGGAATTCTACTAAAAACTAACTCTCTACAAATTACTACAACTTCCGACACAATAACGCGAAATAAACATAGTCTTTTCTAATGCGAAGTACCTGTTTAACCTTTTAATATTATGTGAGTAAAAAGTTTAAACTACACACTGTGCTGTCAGGAGAGCTGATTAAACTAGTCGACTATTTAACTTTTATATTTTATTTAATTTTACTCACCGTTTTTAATCTGAATTTAATTCCTTCACGACGAAATGAAATGAAACAGACAAAACAAACGCTGAATGTTTATTTTATTATTCTTCTGTTAACTATCCGAACATTATCCGTCCAGCCACAAACGCCGAGGAGATTTTTTTGAATTTACCACTCGGTCATTACGTCACTTCCGGTTTCCGGTTAGAATAAAAGTCTAAAAAAATCATTTTAAAAAAGCAATAAAATGATCCTTAATATCTATAAATTGTGATAAAAAAACGATAAAGTGTAATTATAAGAAGGAAAGTAGAGTATCCTATAAATTCATAGTGTAGTAAAGAAAATAACTGTTTATTAACTTTTACACAAAATTCAGTGACACGAAAAGGTGGGATTGTGCATGCTGAGTAGACTTTATGTATTTTTTATTAGTTAATTAATCAATCAATTACAATTTGTAATTGTAATTGATCAATTAAATTCTACAATACAACTGGTTTTTAAAAAGTGAATAGAACTTTTACTATTATTATTATTATTATTATTATTATTAATAATAATAATAATAATAATAATAACTGTCACTCAAATTCTAATTCAAATTTTATTTGTCACATACACAGTCATACACAGTACGATATGCAGTGAAATGCTTATACGACTGCTAGTGACCTTAAAGGAAAAGAATAGTAAAAGCTTATACATAATAAATAATAGGAATGAAAGAAATACTTTAAAAAATAAAATGAACTAGTAAAATATACTGTAATAAGAGAAATAGAGCACGGTGGTGTAGTGTTTAGCACTGTCGCCTTACACCTCCAGGGTCCGGGTTCGATTCCCAGCCAGGCTCGATTCCCGTCTCTGTGTGCATGGAGTTTGCATGTTCTCCCCGTGCTTGGTGGGTTTCCTTCTGGTTCTTCCGTTTCTTCCCACAGTCCAAAGATATGCAGGTTAGACTAATTGGCGTAGTGTGTGAATGGGTGTGTGAGTGTGTATGTGTGTGTCCTGCGATGGATTGGCACCCTGTCCAGGGTGTGCCCTAAGTTTCCTGGGATAGGCTCCAGGTCCCCCGCGACCCTGAATAGAGGATAAAGCGGTATAGAAGATGAGTGAGTGAGTGAGAGTGAGTGAGTGCATGTCCACACGGAGGAAACCTGCCAGAGAACATTCACAGTCCATGCACACAGATCCCGAAGCAGGAATTTAACCCAGACTCTGAAAATGCGAGTTGGCTATTTCTCAGCGATGCTTATGGGGAGGGAATGCTGGCCCGAATTGTCTGATCCAATAGAAGTGCTAGTGTAGCTTAAACTGTTGTAGAAAGTGAATGCTGGTTCTGACAGAAAAGAGTCTGAACACACAGTGTATCAGAGTTTGTTGCGACCGAGACTGGGTCCCCATGCAACAATGGGGAGGTAAGCATCAGAACTGGACCACAAGAAGGTGTTCTCGTCTGATGGATCACAGTTTCTTTTATATCATGCGGAAGACTCCTCCTCAGGTCGGCAACATCTACTTTCATGGACCAGTCATTCCCCTCACTGAATGGTCACTGCAGTGGGCTCTGAGCCACCTCGGCCTATCGTTATTCACGGATGTACAGCACCGTCCGAATGTTTTACTGTGGCTATGAGTCTCATCACCGTACTGTGCTTGAAGTCTTCTTCGCTTTTATACATTTATTCACCAGAACGTTCATCACAAGTGCCATTTTGACTTGAACACCCTCCGTATAAACATTGCATGATATATTTATTGGAAAAAAAATAACTCAAAGAAAGCAAAATATAAAAGGAAAGGACAGCAATAGCAAGTTATGGTGGGACTTATGGAGAAGTAGGTATCAAGCTGGGGTGGAACCATGATGGAAAGCAAATCAGAAAGCACTGTGGAGAGAACCCTCCCAATTTATCCAGGCTTGGGACTTGGGATTCCAACCCAGCCTATATTCACTGTGGTGCCAAAAGCTGGCTGGCTTTTAAGGTGGCTTTTAAAACTTGTTACTTAATGCATTAGTGAGTTGATGCTGTAAATCAAGAATCACACCTTAAGTTGTAAGACCGTTCCATACAATATGTGCTACTTGGTTGTCTTGCATGACATAATCTAGGATCTTAAAACTAGTTGTGAATATTCTTTATTTAAATCTTCTTTAATAAGACATTTAAAAGTGGTGGACAATCAGAGAGGCATCACTGCACCTACTTTAACCTAAGAAGAAAGTGACAAAAAAAAAATTGACACAGACTGGGATAATGTGATGCAAGCAAACATGAAGCACAAACCGAACAATCTTGTATTAAGTTTGACTCCAACTTGTTAAGCTTTGATGGAACCTGTGAGCTAGCTACAGTGCATATCAACCTTCACAAAAAAAAAAATCTTTGAAATTGATCAAAGAAGTCGATTCTTAACTTCCCTTTAAAATAAAGGTTTAATAATGGAGGAGACCATGAAGATAGTATGCAAGGATGTCTTTGCTGCTTTTTAGACAAACTCTAAATCAAACAGCAGAAAGAAGATTTAAACAAGAACGCCATCTTCGTCACCAAAATGGCAGGAGGATGAATGGAAACCATTGGGAAGGATATTGGCCAAGGGATTTTCAACCAAGGAGTTGCCCTGTCTGCACCCAGAGCTATATGGAGAACATGCTGACCAGCAACTCCTACACAATGGATTTGTTTATAATGGCAATGCATGTAGTTTACAGCAGGGTGAGTCTTGTTGCAACAACATTTTGACTGGACCACAGCAAAAATGAATTTATTCTAAGGAACATTAGTTCTTAGATCTCCACTCATGTCCTTACAGGATAAAGGAAAAAAAAAAAAAAATCCATATCTGATATCTCTGGATTGTTACAATGACTTAGATTGAAAGGGGTTGGTGGTTTCAAGGGCGTTTGCCCCACATTCATAACCATTAGTTCAACTTGAGATGAATTTAACCATGAACCAGCTGTTAATTGTCAATTAGTTTGCCAACAACATTACTGAACTCAAAGACCCATATTTTGAACATAAACCCTGATGCCAATACATAATTGTTTTGGTTGTACATGCAAATGTGCAAGTTTGCAAAATACTGGCATCTTCCACAGTTTTAACAGGTTTTTGGGGGAGATTGAGAAGAGGACAGGTGTGTGTGTGTGGGGGGGGGGAAGAAAGTCAAAAACATACAACGTACTGCAGGTCCATAACTTTATTCCAAGTCCAAGAACATGGCATCTCTAGCCATTGTCATGAGGCAATTTTGAATCTTAAGGTAACTGCTGGTTGAGAAGCCATCTTGGACCTCCGACAGGTAGAACTTGAAAACCTTGTAACTTGAGCTCTTGGGTCAGTAAACAGGAGCAGGTTATCCAACACATTTCTTTTCCTGTTCAATTTCTGCAAGAGAAATGGAAAGAAAGCCACAACATTGGAAAGGACAACAGCTGCTAATGTGAAACCCCAAGTAACATGTAACCTAAGTTAAGAAACAAGAAGTTCTAGGTATTCAATTGTGAAGTGGGGCCATAACCAGGCTTCAAATCATTAAGGGTATTGCAAAATGGAGATCCAAGTACCTAAAGTTAGGCATCTGGAACCTTGTTGGAATTTCATGAAATATGTACACCAAGAGGTTTTCCCCAGCGATGGTTAGAAAGAATTCCAGTGGCAGAGAAAGGCTAAATTTACAGACCTTAAACACACCAAGGACAGATGAATAAACAACCTCACCTTCTTTGGTAGGAAGGGAATTCTTCTCATGAGTCTCAGTCTTCTTCAGTTTGGACTTATCAAAGTGGGAGATCTCACTGACATCAGGCTTGTCAGACATCGTGCAGGAAGCTGGGCTTTCTAGATACACCAGAAGATGTGAATTACTTTACACTGAAAAGATGTCAGATGAGAGAAATAAACTACTTACATGCAAGGATACTGTAGATTGACCAAAGCCAAGTAGCAGTGCACCAACCACCAAGACAGCAAACAACCTTGTTGAGCTGCTTCTTTATCTGCAGTCAGGGAGATCCTGGAAGGCTCGACGTCCAATCAGAACGAACCCTGCTAACTCGGGAGGCGTTAATTGACTAATTAGTGCAATTAATTAATCTGGGGCATTGGTATTCCTTTCTGCAAAACCCAAAGTCATTTGAACAAATGAACAAGGTTTTAGGTTTTAACCTGGATTAAATCAAAGTTGATCTGCACAAGTTGTCCTGAAAAGCTTACAAATAACATTAAATATAGTTTATTTTGGTTTAGAATTTAATTCATACCTATGATAAACAATCCTGGGACTAATTTGAGGTCCCAAGTTTTCTTAAGTATAAACTGGAAGACAATTGGACAAAAGCTAACAATGGAAGTTTTTGATTCATGCCAGGCATTCGTATTCAAAACAACAATGTAAACAGTTTATTTTAATTTAGAACTGTATTCCTAGACATGCCAAATAAAATCTTAAAAGGTATTTGAGGTCCCAAGTTCCCTTAATTATAAACTGGACAATGGACAATGGAAGTTAGATTGGACAATCAATTAGACAATGAAAGTCAGTTGGACAGTGGAAGTAGTTCAAGTTTTGTTTTTTTTTAGTTTTAGTTACTAAAGTCTGGACTGGAAACCAATAATTGTGATAGTTATTAGTTTATCCTTGTTTAAACGTAATGTTTTAGATGTGCTTATGTGGTTCCTGTCACTACTACTAAAAATGTTAAAGCAGACATGTCTGAGAAAAAAACAAGATAGTCATACACTGCAAAAAATATTGTAGCATTTTAGCAAGTGAAATATTCTTGAATCTAGACAAACTATCCATCTATCTATCTATAAGATTATGACAAACCAAATTAAAGATTATTAAGCTTATTTTTAGTCAAATACTTACTAAAATTGCTTTTTCTATTGGCAGATAATTTTGACTAGTTTTTAGACGTAATTTCTTGACGTATTGACGGATAGTTGATTAACGAATTAGTGCATTTGATGGATCTGAAGCATTTTAGTATTCAAAACAACATTAACTACTGTTTATTTTAATTTAGAATTGTATTTATAGACATGCCACATATAATCCTAAAAGGTATTTAAGATCCCAAGTTTCCTTAATTATAAACTGGAAGTCTGTTGGACAATGGACGTTTTCGTTTCAGTTTTTTTTTTAAATGTTAAAGAGAAACAACAACAACAACAACCTCCATTTTGAAGTAATACACTGTAGAAATCTGGTTAGCATCTTACAGTACGTACTATCTATAATTTCTTATAATAAAATATCAGATATATCTATATATAAATATTAGATTACTAGCTGAAGTACCGCTGTTGACATACAATTCATTGAAAGGTAAAAGCTCAAAATAATCTGATGAATTTTAATGTAATCAGTGATATTATTATTATTATTATTATTATTATTATTATTTTAGGTTAAACCCAATGTTTATGTCTGCCAGCACCAAAGTTGAACCCCTTATTTTTTTTAACGCCATAATTTCACAACATTTTCTTTGGTGTGACATCATTCACAGGATTGGTGGATATACAGTATTTTAGGAAAATTATACTAAATGTACTTATTTCACAGCAAGATCTACAAAAGTCTACTGTCATTTCATCTTATTACAATTATATATACACATTAAGCTTATTTCTAGTCAAATGCTACTAAAACTACAAGTCTTGTTTTACTGGCAGATACTTTTTGCTAATATTTAGGAATTTCTTTATTAAAATAAGCAAAATGTTCTGCCCTTGACTATAAATAATCTTAATAATTTTATTTTTATGAAAATTATAGATAATTTTCCTTGACTTAATAATGTTCCACATGCTAAAGTGCTAAGATCTTTGCCAGTCTCAGCACATAGCCGTGACTTTACACCAGCCTGGGACTAAAGTTATTTGTTTGTTTGTTTTTTTATGTTTAATTATTAACGTCATACAGAAATTCCGAAGTGGTTTATGTATAAATTTTGTTCCTGGGGATATTCACAAGGGTGTAAGATTCAAGGGTTTGTTAGCCATGTTAGCATAGTAGCTCTGGTCAACTCCGTAAAGAAGCACATTTCATTTTTAAATTTCATATTTACATTTTTTTTGTTTATAAAATAAAATAAACCTCGCAGTATTTTCCTCGCAGTGATCTTTACGCTGAAATTAAAGTTGACATGCAGAACTACATTGGACATGCATGGAGTCAGCCACAAGAGGGCGCAGCAAGTTCAAAATAAGGGGGGAAAAATCATGTTGTTTATCCTATAATATTATTTTGACCAGATCAAATGTAAACGATAGTTAACTGACCTAAAGGAAATTCACATGAAAGATGTTTATATTAAGCTACTGATCATGTCGTCTGGAAGTCTGGTGCTGATTTGCTAGAACGTGCTGCATTTTCCTGATTGCTGGAGGAAGTGGGCGGGTTGTGTTTGTGTGTGAGCCACTCTGACGTCACAGGGAGACACTGTCGTTGCACTTAAATGATTTTTGATCAGGTTTTTCTGATAGCTCTTCAAAAAAAAAAAAAAACCCAACCTTTTGTCCCAGTTTTCCAGTAACCTCATGGACAACGCTATGTTAATGCAGAAACAGCAGAGGCGTTATTACTCACAGTCCCAGAATGCAATGCTTAGGATTCAGAAGCTGAGATGATTCTAAGATTCTGTGCTGATAGACGGCTGTCTATGAGATGACCAGCGTGTTAAAGGCAGATACCGTAAGTTGAAAAGAAAGGAGGATGGAAAGAGTGACGTAGCTAATGAGAGCAATGCGGCGGAGCTTCAGTAGTTTAACAGCATCGCCGGGAATGTTGGGAATTCATGTTTTAAAAATTCACACACACAAAAAAGTTGGCGCCAATGGAGGTCAAGTTGGCACGCCGGATGCCCTTTCTGGTGCACTGCATCCTCCCGGTGGGGGTTTGGGCTTTGGGTGGGAATCGAACCCGGACTTTCCTCATGGCAACCTACCACTGATCCACCAACATCCACATTCTTCCTACAATCAATAATTTAGCACACAAACAAAACAAAACAGCGAAGAATCAGCTACATGCTGCGAGCGCGAAACATGATTCTGACCCCAGCGCCCCTGCATGCGCTGCATATTTAAGCTGTTCTTTTGGCGTCCTTACGCTGATTGAAATACAAATCTATGTATATATGCATATGTCACATGACACACGTCTGACACCTAAGACGCAGCTCGAGGACTGAGATCTTTCTCTCTTTCTCTTTAGTGAAAGAGATTACAAGATGGTATGAGGCCAAAATAAAAATGAAAACACACACACACACTTTGATAAATATTAAATAATATAAGTCAATGTAATTTTTTAAGCAGGACTATACACTACAAGGGGCGCCAATACTTTTACAACACTCGTAGTATTATCATTTCTACTAAATACAAATGTTTGTATGCAATTATAATTATTTTCTGGGAATCACTGTAACATAATAGTGTGTGTGTATGTGTATGTGTGTGTGTGTGTGTGTGTATACACACCAGCCAGAGACATCTCTTTAGATGGCAAATTAGTCTTTTGCTCAGTGACGGACTCATCCCCGGTGTCTCTCTACCGTCTCTCTCTCTCTCTCTCTCTCTCTGTAATGAGAGATCTGTAGTGCAGTTAAAAGCGTATGCAAATGAGACAGCTGGCATCACACACACACACACACACACGCACGCACACCATGTGACCTGTCAAGGTGGGGGTGGGTTCGGAGACGCACTGCAGTGGGGAACCCTATGCACACACACACACACACACACACACACAGTGCATGAATGATTCACTAAAATAATCCATACATGCTTGAATAAAAGTCAACGCAAGGTTGATTCCAGGGAAAAAAATGTGCATAAGCGTGTGTGTGTGTGTGTGTGTGTGTGTGTGTGTGGTACACCTACATATTCCAAAAACATAGGCATGTTCTTCTGTTCTAGTGTGTGTGTGTGTGTGTGTGTGTGTGAGACCAGCAGCAGGTCTCCAGCAGGAAGTGTGCCAGAGCTAGTGTTAAGCTGCCAGCTCACATGAAAACACACACACACACACACACACACACATTCCAGCAGACCAGATTGGCACTGTGAAGATTCTCTCCTGCCAAAGTACTCTCTCAGTCTTGCCCTCCCTCCCTCTCATTTTCTCTCTCTCTCTCTCACACACACACACACACACACACACACATTCCCTCTACAGCTGACGAGTGTGTAAGAGGTTGTGAGCTCCAGATTGCCGAATTCTATTTGACATCTGCGCGTGTATATGAATACAGAGTACCTTTTATGACACCACGACCTCGTTAACTGTATCTATCAACATTTGCTTTGTGGCTAAACCCGTCAAATTAACCCCGCGGAATATGTTTAACGTTAGCTCCCGCGACGATCCCACTCAGGAGAGATCAAATATTAGATTGTGTAATAATTCACTCGCTGATAGACATGATTATGTTACAAGCGCCGGCGTTTTTATACCGCTTCATACCTCGGCGGCGTAAGATAGATGAATTTGCTAGCATGCTAATCTACAGCTTAATGCACTTTAGAATTTCGTACACGACGATAAAGAGACAAAAAGTAATAAGTGTCATTCCGTAATAGATATACTGCTCGAACAAAATGAATGAAGCGCTTAGTCCCGGTTTGACTTGAACGCCCCGCGAATGTGTATGTGTCGTTCAAGTCAAACCTGGACTTCCTTTATTTATTTATTTACTTTTAACAGTATAAAAACTCTCATTAACTGTCTGCTAGAGGAAAAAAAAAGCTAATTTAATACCAGCTGTTTTAAGATTAAGAAATATGCTAGTCAAAAGTCTAGCTAGTGTTTAGAAACACACACACACACACACACACACACACTAAGCATCTGCCATTCTTAACAGCAGATGAACAATGAAACTGTAAACGTATTCCCAGCTAAAACAGATGCTAGTTATATAACATGACAACAATGTAAGCAGACTAGCATCGCTAACTGACAAAATGATAAACTATCGTCTTAGTGAACAGACTAATTAGCAAAGCTAGAACTCATAGGTATAAATGATGACCTACAGTAGCATAAACATTAGCAGTAACTTTAGCTAAAAGGCAAAACTAGCTCACGGTTGGCTTTGCTAGCTTTTTTAGCATGGTAGTAATTACTCAGCATGTACTTACTCATTTTTTGTTCCCCTTAAAATTTGTATGTTTAATACGGCAAAACAAAATGAAACAACACACACTCACACACATTACAACTGTTTATTACAATCATAATGACAGTTTTTTTTAAATTAAGAAAAATACTCTAAATACACAAAATATTCAAAATAAAACCTGAAAAATTACTTCAACTTTAAAACACAAATTAATTATTGTCCATCTTTTAACTTTTATTTAATTCCATTTCGTTTTATTTTATTTCTAGAGCTTCGTATTAAACAATTCCTCCAAATTCCCACGGAAGATAAAACACACCGGTGGCAGGGCGTAAAGGTCACGGCGTGTTATGAAATAATCGTTTAACGAGTCGTGCACTGATGTTCCGTGAGCCAAATGAAAACCATCTGATGGAGCGTCTGGACCACGGTACATGGATTTTCATGTGGTCACATTTGAACACCGTCCAACATTGCAGGAGCAAAGGTTTACAAAATTGGTAGTGGTGGGTGTGCGCATGGAGGAGGAACAAGTCTGGGGATTTGGGGTAGAAGGAGGCTAGCTGCAAAGCAGTCATCATTAGCCTCGATCTTCTTTCTCTGAGAGGTGGTGTTTGGAGAAAGAAAAGACTGCAGTAAAAAAAAAAAAAAAAGAAAATGAAGAGGTAGCAGATGAAGATGGAGATCTGGACATATAGTTCCTGTCGATCCAATGGCGATCAAGCTGTAGCAGTTGGGGTTTTGGCTATATATTTGCCCTGAAAGATGGATAACTAGTGCTCAAATTTGGAAACTTAGCAGAAGTTGTTTAAAGTGTAAATCTAGTAGATATAGCCCTATCAGCTGAAGATGGGCATCTAATCATCAAATTAGATCATTTATGGCAGTTGTTTCTGAAAGATGGAGAAACATCTGGATATAAAGATCTTCCTAATTATGATGGGATTCATTTGGCAACAAGGAGCTATGTGTTAAAGATCTTATATTTGAATTAGGTCAAGCGGATAGTGGAAGTGATCAAACAGATCTAGGGAACCTAACAGCAACTAGTGGAGAAGGTGATCTGGTTTAAAGTCTAGTAGATTTAATAAGAGCTCTAACAAGGCAGAGATTAAGATGAAGCAGTTAAAGATAGACCATTTGAAGCCTAATGGCTGGAGATGGAAATCGTGCTCAAGCTCAAGTCTAGGTTTAGGAGTTATAGATATGGATCTGAAAGTTGTAGGTGAAGCTCCAGCAGTTTTAATTAGTTTAAGATGGAGACTATTTAGATGTAGTCACCTTGCAGGCAGAGACTGAGCAACCAGTTCAAGAGGTATCTGATGGGATTGGAATGTACTGTAACAGTTGTAGATGGGTATCTACTACATGTAGAGGGAGATCCACTAGTTAAAGGTAGAGATCAAAAAGTTGGATTTTAAGTACTTTTAGAGGAAAATCTCTCAGTTGGAGGTGGAGATCTACCATGTGGATTTGAAATACTATGAGATGGAGATTGGGATCTACTATTTGGATTTAAAGTACTAATACATCTACCAAGTCAATTTAAAGTAATATTTGATAGAAAGTGAGATCTGTCAGTTGGATTAGAAATGCTATTATGTGAAAGTGGAGATCTACCTGTTGGATTTAGAATACTATTAGGCAGTAATGAAGATCTGCTAAGTGGAGGTGGAGATCTACCAGGGGGATTTGGAGTACTAACAGATGGAGATAGCTATCTGCCAAGTGGATTTGAATTTCTATTAGATTTTAAAAAGAAATCTACCAGTTGGATATGGAGAACTAATTGGAAATCTGCTAGCTGGAGGTGGAGATTTACTTGCTGGCTTTAGAGTACTGTTAGTTGGTGTTTTCGATCTGCCAGCTGAATTCGGAGATCTCCCAGTTGAAGGTGGAGATCTACTGGTTGGACATGGAGTTTTATTAGATGGAGATGGAGATCTGCTATTTGGAGGTGGAGCTCTACCGGTTGGATTTGGAGAACGACTAGAAGATGAAGATCTAGCGTTTGCAGTTGGAGCTCTGGCAGATGCAAACATGACTGTAGCAGTTGGGAACATGGCTCGGGTTAAAAGAGCTCTTAGGAGGTAGCAGTGCTACGGGCACGAGGCGTCGGTGCTCTCGTACCTGCAGAAGAAAAGACGAGAGTGAGAGAGAGAGAGAGAAAAGTCGAGTTTAGAACAGAAGACCTTTCCATCTGGCAGTGTGGCATGGCATGGTTAAAAATCTGTATCAACTTTATAAAACATAACCTTATTTACTATATACACTCTGACAGTCAGACTAAAGTATTGGCACCCCTGGGTCGTTTGATCTGTTAGGATTTATTAAAAGTGTTGTTGTGCCCTGTGTAGTACGATGTTTTTTTCAAGCCCAAGCAGAATCACATTGCTAGCATTAGTAAGTACTCAGTCAACAGCGCCACCTAGAGGTTAACCTAAAATAAGCAAGAATGACTTTGCAAATGCAGTGCGGGGAAAATTCTATCTGATTTCCAGTTGCACTTGATTGATTTCATTCATCACTAATCCTCATTGCATAATATCCGGAGAAAGTCCTTACTGTTAGCAGAGATAGGTACTTGGCCAAGTTTTTAAAAATTCTAAAGCTTATTAGCTGTTATATACAGAGTCAGCCAAGAAAATGTAAACTTAAAAAAAGAAAAAAGTAGTATGATGTGTATTATATTAATCCTATATTATTAATACTATCATATTATTATCATAACATTATCACATATAAAAATATATATTGTATAGTAATACATTTAGTATTAAAATATTTATACAAGTTTTCCCTATATATATATATATATATATATATATATATATATACACACACACACACACACACACACAGTATATACAGTAGTGTTTACCTCTAGGTCCAAAATCTCTCAAATAGCAGTTAGTGCAGTAGGGCTTCTCATCATGCTGGAAAACACACACACACACACACACACACACACACACACTTTCGTAAAAGCCTGTAATGCAGCGATAACTTAAACACAAGTACACATAAGTCACATTAGAAATTATTTTTTTCTTGTAGCAACTGATCAAGAGAACATTTGGATGAAGGTTAAAATTTATAAAAATTTGTGGAGGCGGAGCGACTTACATTTTTATCTCATTAAAAATTGCGTTACATTGATTTTTGTGGTTAATTTTTTTTCTAAAAGATTTTTAACAACTTTCTTCTTGTTAATAGCTGACAGGCTCCTCAACCACACGCGCGCTGACACTGAGTGTTTTGAAGATGTTTAGTTCTAACGGAGAGCTAAAAAAGCTAGCGTGTGTTTCCATGCGGTGAGATTTGGAAAACATTCAAAACGATTAGTTTTTCCTTTGATGTACCGTTCCTTTTATGACAAGATAAGGGAAAGATGTGGGTGGGTGTTTTACCTCTGCATGTTGACCAGGCGTTAACTGCCTTTTGCATTTGTGGCACTTCAGACACAGCGGGTGATAATCTCGGCCTAGCGACCTCTTTTTCTCGCCTGAAGAAGTCACAGATCAAAAAGGTCAGGTCAAGTCATTGACGCGTAAGTAATTCTGACATCTGAGGTTAAAGAAATAAAGCTACATCGCTAACACTTGGTTTCTTAGTCAGCCATCAGCAACTTCTCCAGGTCTGGGAACCACGCAGACATTTACAATGAATACATGAATACATTCTTCAGTTGCCCTGGTTAGTGTTGTGGTGGATCTAGAACTTATCCTATCTAAAGTCACTATTCCAATCGAGTCAACCTTCTTGGAAGGTCGTAAGAAACTGAAGAACATGAAGGAAACCCCTGAGACAGTAACTTGAGCTTGGAGATTGAACCCTGGACCTCAGAGTCATCAGCTCTACCTGCCACACCAACCACATGTTTTTATTTTATTTTTAGAATGGTTAATGGACCTGGGTGTCTACTTGAAGGAAATGTTAGCTGTATAGAACTTTGGCTCAAAGGAATTTTAGATGGTTGATGATTCTAGGTCAAAGGAACTTCTTTGTTTTTTTGGGTTTATATGTCCTGTCCGACTGTACAATAGAAGGTTTCTGGATGGTTCATGGTTCTAGGTGTCTACGTGAGATTTTTTCCCAAAGGAAACCTTTTCACTTTAAGTTTTGGGGAAACCCCTTGAAGGTTCTGGGTAGGACTGTTCAACAGAGGAGTTTAGGTTTAGGTGACATAAAAAAAGAGAAAGTCTTTGTAGTTGGGTTTCCATCCCATACACTTACAAAAAAAATACAAGTGAAAATTTGGATCTGTCCAAGATTCCCAGTTTCCCTTCATCTTGGATGAGTTTCATGTCCATTTTTGGCCTTGGTCTTTTGGCCTTCTTTCCGTTCTCACGCAGAATCAACATGCCCTGTGCTGCCTGCTGTCTTCGCTCTCGTACACAGGGCCCGATTACAGGACCGGGCCAGAAACTGTTGTTCTAGTCATCCTTGGCCCCGGGTCGAGAGCGGGTTTCCAGATCTTTTCTAGCAGAGCTTGGCTTTGGAGAGCGACCTTTCTTAAAGCAGCCATGACTTTTAGACTTGCAGCTGCCAGATTAAACAATCTCTCTCTCTCTCTCTCTCTCTCTGAGTCTCATTTGTTCTGTCTTTCAAATGCTGTCTCAAGCCAAATCCACTTCCTGCCACAACCTCGAACCTCCAGCTCACTGCTCACTTCCTGTACTGGCTGACTCATGGAGAGTCTGAGAGCATTTACATACTCTCTCTCTCTCTCTCTCTCTCTCTCTTCCTCTCTCTATCTCTGATGCATATATACTCTACATGCAATAATGAAAAGCTTTTTGTCCCGTCTTTGAAAATCAGAACTGCCGTACGGCGATGTGGAAAGTTTTCCGGCTTCACCATGAAGTCATTTCTAAGCTGTCAGTCGCATTTGGCCGCCCAAACGAGTTTATATTTGAAGCAGGACTTCAAAGGAAGGAGGGCTTTCGCTCAGCAGATCCATCACGTTCCCTCAATCAAGGCTAAAAAAAGAGAGCTAGCGTAAGACCATGCACGCGGCTAAAGCCTTGGATTGGTCTCAAGACGCCTTCATAGGTTATGTTTTTTTTGGTTGCATGCCAGGTCATCGTACAACCAGGATGAATGTACAACTTCTGGAAACTCGTGCAAAAGTGATTAAACCGCATAAACAAGTCAAACTAATAAACCCTGCCTCTGCCAAAAAAAAAAAGAGGAAATGAAATTTTTTTTTAAGCTAAAACAGGAAGCCACCAAAGTGGATAAAGAACAGGACGAAAGCTGACGGACTCACCGAAGTAGACGGGCTTCCCGCAGATGGGGCAGTAGCTCACCATGGCCGCAGCGTTTAGGGTACGACAGGCTCTAGACGAGACCCAGGAAATGTGCTCACGCTCCTAGACGCATTGAAAGGATGTGGCAAGAGGTGCTGGCTGACAGGAAGCAATTTTAGAACACACGCACGCACGCAACGCAACGCAACGCATTTAAAAAGAAAAACAATATTTAAACAAAAACAAGTCTGGGTGACGCACACGTGGGGCGTGATAAGAAATGAAGAAGCGAAAGTCTGGTTCAGAGGACGTAAGGCCTGCGGTTAGAAATCAGAGACCATGTTGAGAAAGGTGTGAAGACACTCCGAGATTGTTTTTTTATTTGTTTTTTTTTTTTGCACTTTTCGCGTCTGTGGTGGTTGATTAGTTTCCTGTAACTGCACGATACCCAGTGTGACTGGAAGAACTACAAAAGCTCGTGTCAGGGTTATGTCATGAAGCGATAAAGGGGTTGGAGAGAAACGGACAAACAGATGAAAAGTGACAAGACTGAGAAAAGGATGGAACGATGGAGAGAAAAGGAATCGACGAGACATGAGGTCATTTCATCTGTTCCTTTTGTTTGTGTGTTTTTTTTATTCACGAACATCTTTTTTTTCCATTTTTGCTCATCCTCAGTCCTCCAACAGATTACACAGATCCAGTGTGGGAGAGTCAGACAGGAAACCCAGAACTACCACACACACACACACACACACACACACACACATCAATGACATCACCAGACAGAGGCTGTAGAGAGAGAGGGTCTTTGTGAAGCCTCGTTTTTTCGAAAATGTGTGTGTGTGAGAGTGTGTGAGAGAGTGTAAGAGTGTGTGAGAGAGTGTGAGAGAGCGAGCAGCAGCTTTAAAGGTGCAGTATTTACATTTTAGAAGAAGCGTATCTACAGTAGACATGTGCTAATCATATTATTGAAACTTTTTCTAGTTTCTGTAATTTATCCTCCTGCTGTTCATTTTAGCAAAATCAGCCGCGGTGAGATGAGATTTTTTGGTGTAGTGACACCGTCCACGTCTGGGACAGTTAAACGCCTTTCACACTATTTCAAATTCAAAATTAAAATACACACAGTACGATGTGAAGTGAAATGCTTATACAACCGCTGATCACCTAAAAAGGATTTTAAAAAAATAGGAAAAATTGAGTTTTTAAAAAGGATATAAAGTATGAAATAAGAGGACTTTTAAAAAAAAATTAGGAATATAGAACAATATAGAAAAAAAAACTTTTAGAGAATTTTTTATTTAAATTATGCACAAATAAAAAATTATAAAAAAATGCATTTAATAAAAAAATATAGAAAAATATAAATATAAAATTATACATTATTTAAAGTAGAGTTTTCAATAAGAATATAAAGTATAAAATAATTTTTTTTATTTTTACAAAGTAAAAATATAGAAAAAATATAGAAAAAAATGTTAGCTGTAAAAAATTTTTTAACATTTACATTATGTACATATAACAAAAAAAATCATTAAAATAAAAATAAGAATATAAAAAATAAAATAAAAAAGAATTGAAGTGAAATGTAGAAACCATGTCATGGGCAAAACAATGTGCAGAATAATGCTTAAAGTCACAGTTCAAAGTCACACTTTTACAACATAATTCTGTATAATTTATATTTATATTATACGTTATATAATTTACATCATAGTCTCTTAGTCTTATTTTTATTTTGTACATACATACATATTTATTCTTTAGTTGTTGTTGTGTTTTTTTTTTTTTATCTGCACAGTACAACCATAAACTGTGATAGTTATGACAGAATAATGTGCAAAGTCACATTTCCTACTTTACTTAAGTTGTGGGGGGAGAAAACTCACATACAAGGAGTGTTCAAGTCAAACCGGGACTTTCTGGAAACTTTAAAGGAGTTCCTGGGAGGCCGGCGTTTCAGACCTGAAGCCTGAAGATCATGGCTCCTGAGAAGTGTACTGAGGGAACGTTGTACCTTGATGGTGTCCAAGCTCTAGTGAAACACTGGGATAAGCGCATTAGTGAAGCAGGGGATTATAGAGAGAAATAAAGGGAGTTTTATCCTGTACAGTTGTCAAAAGTCCCACTTTGACTCGAACGGCACTCTCATATTGCACAACACCCGGATATTCTCACTAAATACATAACTAATCATCGGGGAAAAAAGTAAATAAGGATTCGGCTGTACTTTTGATGTTTTAGCTAAGAGTTAACTTAGGATACGCCCCCTATTGACCACATTTTGCGCTACACCTTGCGCTACAATTATTATAAGTGAAATAATAAACCTGCTCACAATATTTAATATTTATGTTTTCATTGCTTCCATTTGAAATTTTCTTTAGGCTAAGTGTGTGCGCGTGAGTGTGTGCGGAAGTGTGTGTGTGTGTGTGTTTGCTATGTTATGCAACATGTGTCAGGTTGGTGGCGGTAACACCTTTCGTGTGTACATTATATATTTATATTAGATCCGTGAGAGGGTGTGTAGCGTGCCTGTGTGTGTGTGTGTGTGTGTTCTGTTACAATGTTTGTGAAGCTGAGAAGGCTTTGGCACGACACCGCCGTGAAACCGGAACCGCCCCGGGTTTAAAGCCGCGTCTTTGTCTCAGATCTCGCGCTCTGACCTGCTATGTGGAATTATTTATTACGCTTTTGCGTTCGTTCGTCCGTCTGTTCCTCTGTGACTTTCTGTTTTCAAACAAGCATGCTATCGCAAGAAAACGTCTGCCAGCTTTCCAAATACAGCATGAAAAAGTTTTCCTTAAGCTCCTACGAAAGCCGGGCTACTGTCGTTTCCGGAGTCGGAGGGGGAAAAAAAAAACGCTTATTGCACCTTTAATGCATGAAAGTGTGCGTTTATTAGATTTTCTAAGCCGGTGGTAGTGATTATAAAGCAGGGATGTGGAGTGTGGCTTTAATCAAAAGCAGGCTTGTGTGTGTACAGTGCGGAGGTGTGTTTATTCCTCAAAGTCACACTCAGCATGACGAGAGAGAGAGAGGGAGAGAGGGAGAGCGGGGAACACCGTATATGTCTTTGCATTCTTGGCATAGCACTTCAGCCTCTTTCTTTTTCTCTTCTCCCGCTCTTCGTACTCGAGCCAAGGGTCTGACGTGCCAAGTCGCTCAGATTTAGCTTGGCTGGAGTTCAGACCGGGCTGGCTCGCTCTTCCTCTTTATCACTCTCCCTTTTTTCCTTCTCTCTCACACAGCACGGCTTTCATATTGTTCCCTCCACAGAGTACAGAATAGTCACGTGACCGTACCGTATGTCTGTACGCAATCATGGTTACGCTTGCGTACAACTCCGCCCACTTAGCCACGCCTCCCTCATTTTGCCCCGGTGCGAGCTCAGGGACATTTAAACCTCGCTTTGATCTTGAAGATCATCGAAAGTCTTGAACTGAAAACACGATGATAAAGTGCAACATGAATGTGGGGGAAAAGGAAAGTCGAGCCTGAACCTGACGACATTTAGAGATAAATGGACAGATCAATATATGTTTATTCTTCCTGCAGGATGTTTAAAACTGGGCGATAATAAACAGCAGTAATATGGAGCGATTAGAGCAAACAGATCAGAAAATACCTGAACTGAGAGCCCGGTGTGACGGAACGAACACACTCATGTACAAACTTAAAGATTGTCGTTTGTGTTTTATTCAACGTCTACGTGTTTAACATATAATAAATATGATTTAATAAATCCATTTTCATGTAGGAACCTCCGTCCAACTAGGGACTGTGGACACCAATAGGGACCAATAGGGACCAATGTATTTATTCCCATTTGGTATGAACGTAGTAGGACAATTCAATATATATATATATATTACAATCTGTTTGGAAGTTCAACTATTGTATTGTTTTTCCTGTTTCTTGTTCTGTCCCTACTTTCTGTTTTCCTTTCTATCCTGCTGTAACATTAAAATGTCCCCACTGTGGGACAAATAAAGGTCTATCTGATCTTATCTTATCTAACTTATATATAGAGAGATCTGAATCCGAACACAAACGTGAAATTCCGACCCCGGCTCCAGGAAACGTTTATTGACCGGATCTTCCTAAGTGTTTTAAATCAACATTATTTTTTATCAGCATAAAAATGATAAATATCTCTGAGTTTGTTAGAAAGTTTTAAATTAAATGCCTACTTTACAGTACAGTATAATTTATTGTTGTCCGATCAACATTAACCTACTTATAGTACAATAATATAACCTAACTATATGTACATACAGTAGTAACATAACGCTAGTTTACTTCTAGCAGATTTCGATCTGTACTCAGAGACTCAGTGGAACTAATTCAAAGTCGAATTTTATTTCTCACATACACAGTATGATATATCAATGTGTCTTGTCCCAGCTAGCCGGCTAACTAGGCTTTTTAGTGAGCTAGTTAGTTTTCCGTTGATTGATGTTGTACGTAGCACCTGGTGCTGGAGGAAGGTTGTTTCGTCTCACTGTGTACTGAACTCTACGGGGTTGAAGTGACAATAAAGCCGACTTGACTTGATATGCAGCGACCTAAAGTGTAAAAAGGAAAATAGAGGATTTACATAAAAAAATGATGTACAGTATTGAAATCGAAGTGTATGAGATGTTAAGTGTGGAAGTTATACAGTACAGGGTGTAACAGCTAAAACTAATGCGTCAGGTTGAATTAATTAATTAATACATTACATCATATCACAATTCAATTTGCACTATATTTAAGTTTTTCTATTTATTTATTTATTTATTTATTTAATTTTTCCGATTAATCGTACATGAACAGTGGGTAAGTGAGCCACGCCTCCTCGTATCATTAAACGCTTTTCTCATGTTTCCAGAATTCCGAGCCGCCCCAGAAACCCGACGTCTTATTTTAAACGTTTTATGAAAAATTTGACTGACAGAAAAAAAGAATTGCGGACCGCCCCTTTAACGCCGTCACGCTATACTTGAAGCGGTACCTTTTGGTTGTGTGAGACGAGAATTTCTCATCTTCTGGTGGAAAATGTGATTTTAGGAGAATTAAGGCCGGGTAATTTTTTTTCCCTCCCGGTTCTGCTGGGGAATTGGCGATGAAATATTCATAGATTCATATTAAAACAAAGAAGCTAAGATGATTTATTAGTAATTCTGTTAGAGCGTGTGTGTGTGTATGTGTGTGTGTGTGTGTGTGTGTGTTAATATAGCACTGGATTAGGTGTCAGATCTAACTCTATTTTTACTTTTCATATGAAGAGTACGAGCAATTTAACAATCAGCAAGCACTTTAATTATGAAATCCTCTCTCTCTCTCTCTCTCTCTTTGTTTTTTTTCCCCTCTCTTCCAGCTGGTGTGTGTTTGTGTGTGTGTGTGTGTGTGTGTTTCGACCCCTCCCCCTTCGGTTTGAACAAACTAATAAGGGTACATATCAGCCAAGCCCCCTTAGCAAAGCCCCCTACACTTACACACTACCCACCCCCAATCCCTCCCTCCCTCCCTCCGTTCCCCATCCCCCCCCCTCCCCCCCTCTCTCTTTCCATCTCCCACTCAGACTTCCCCTTCCTAGCTGCTGTTTCTGCTCTTATCTCCTTCACTCTGCCAACACACAACCGATCTCGCTCGCTCGCCCGTGACTGCGCCAGCGTCCACTGTCTTTCCCAGGGGCCTAAAGAAAAACAGACAGGAAGAGAGAGAGAGAGAGAGAGAGAGTGGGGGGGGAGACTGGGGACTGGAAAGGATGAGGATGTGGGGGTTCGTTTGTATAGTGTCTGAGCGTATAGAGGACGGGGTGGTGTAGTAGATATGTGGATAGATACGGTAGGTGAGACAGAATGAAGAGATCGAAACGGATCTGGACCTCCTGCAAATCGCCGAAGACGTTTGTTCATGCTTTTTATTCTGCGAGAGGGAGAGAGAAGAGAACAGAAAAATGGCTTTTTTCTTTTTCTTTTATGTTGTAAAACTTGTTGAAATTAATTGTATCAAAGACACAATTTTAACAATAATAATAATAATAATAATACAGATTTAACACTGGAATGGATACTGCATTGTACTGAAACGTAGAATCACTTATACGCCAGGTGTTCGAGTCAAACCGGGACTTGTGGGGCGAATTTTCATTCACATTAACATTTAGGCATCTGTCGGTTACAGGAACTCGGCTGAGAATGATCGCCCCTCCTGTACAGTCGCGAAGCCATTTCCACACTGAAGGAGTTCCCGGGAGGCCGGCGTTTCAGACCTGACGCATGCAGACTGATGAGAAAACCTTCTATCCCAATGGCGTCCCGGCACTAGTGAAGTGCATCAGTGTTGGCGGGGATCATATAGAGAAACAAACGCAAAAGTCCCGCTTTGACTCGAACGTCATTTCGATGCCGAGGGCCTTTTTTTCTCTCTCTCCTCTTTATTGCTAGCACATGTACTGTGTTCCTCGGCCACGTAGAACGGCATCCATCTACACAATCACATGCGGATACGGATTTCCCCTCCCACCCCATATGCTCCGTGGGAGTGAGCAAAAATAATGCCCCCCCACCCCCACCCCATCCCACCACCACCGGATTACAGAATGTGTGAGAGAGACGCAAACTAACAAAATGTGTTTCTGTTTACACTCGGATTGCTTGAAATCTCCTAAATAGCACGTGCCGTTTTTAGAGAAATCGATATGCAGAGGGTGTGTGTGTGTGTGTGTGTGTCCACAGGGGGCAGAGAACATGCCTCCTGCAGTCCAGTCACACACACACAAACGTTTAAATAGCCAACCGGTCTCACACACTCTCTCACACACACACAGCTAAAATAATCTAACAAATACAAATAAATAAAAATAAAACCAAGCGAATAATTATAATAACAATAATAATCATCATCATAATAATGATGATGATGTAATTACTGTAGATGCGAACATTATAAACAGGGTTAAAGAGAAAGGTGCACAGCTTGGTAACATTTGTAAATTATTCACACTGCCTGCTCTGTCAGCTTTGTGCCCCCTCTCACCGTCAAACAGACCAAAGTAATCACACCCCGAGCCCCATGACAACACCAAGTGCCGTGCATAAATATTGGCACCCCCAATATAATAGCTACATAAACAAAAAAAATCAGCTTTGGATAAAGTATCCAGGGATCCTTGGGTATTATTATTATTATTATAGCCCAACACACTCCCACTATATTCACAATCCGATCAACTGGAGTAACCCATCACCCAGACAGGTCAGCTAGCCAGATGTTTTTGAATATGTTTCGTAATAAAACCTCTGTATTACACTAAAATGTCATCGCATTTTTGGTGGCAGTTGCCGGTTGTGGTAAATATATCCTAAACCCCAAGGATAACGTGTAAATCTATTTCTCTAATTAACCTAGGAGGCTAAAACCCTATTAGCTAACATTACACTTCTTTATAGACTGATCTATTATATCTATATCTATTATATAATGGAGGTGCTGGTCCATGCCTTTAATCATGTATAAATGATATTTCAGCAGCTATTAAACACTTCCTGAGTCACAAAACGAAAGATAAATAGGAAGATTCCTTCGTAAAATTAAAACCAAACATAACTTCTTTTCCACCACCCGGATGCCAGGTTGCGTACAAAGTGCGATCACATGACCAGATAGGGTGCAAATTCAAATAGTCAGCCAGAAGGTTTTGCTCACTAAGAAATTATTTTTTTAGCTTACGAAGTAATTTAAAAAATCATTTAATATTTAATAATTTAAGTGGCTAATTGTTTATTTAGATAAAACCAATTGTATAATGTAACAAAATTCTATCTGCTCAAAAAAAAAAATGCATTATAAATGTTTCCAAAAGGCCGACTCAGTCACATGACTTAGGCTCATATAATATTTGAAAAAAAAAAAAAGGCTGACATAGAGGTAATCAAAACAGATACTCAAGCAAGTCGACACAACATCGCTTAACTCCACAAAAAAAGGAACGTAAACTATGAAAGTTCAAGGTAAGGGCGAGTAAAATAGCTGCTTATAATCTGCTACGGGCAAACTGTGGGCGTGTCTTAAATCGACTGCTAAATAGAATTAAGTGGAACTTTTACAAGTATCTGCCAGAAGTTTAATCTGCACCATAAGTTAAATCAAAACGTTGAGTAAAAGTGATGTTATGAACAATTATGTGGCGGATTTTACACTATATTTTGTATATTACACTACATTGTATATATTACAGTACTGTACTGTCTTTATATTATATGCTGTACCAATTTTGTTATACAGTATATGTTTATTATGTCTGCATAATTTTGTACAAAATCATTCAGTATTTTCATATATAACTAATAAATAAATAACATTACAGGAGAATATATGCATGGCTGTAAAAAAATAGTACAAGACAGACCAATTTCCTGATAAAAAACAAAAACTCTAAACTAAAAACTAAATACACTCCTGGGTTTTGCATAAATATAGAAAGTAGCGAGAGTGACAAAGTTACCAGAAGAACCCATGTTCTCCAGCAAGCTCAGCAAAACCTAACAGCTGTTTTTTTATAAAACAAATCTGTGTCTAAAACTTCTGATTTTAAGCAACGAGTTTTCACTCCAAATATAGACTGTTTATTTTATTACTCTTTATTGTTCCTTATAGAAGTTTCTTTAATGCAGAAATGTTTTCAAAAGCATCTTTTGCTTATGCCATATTTGTGTATGTGGCCAAGACTTGCACAGTATGATAAGTAAAACAGCTGTTAGGTTTTACTGAGCTTGCTGGAGATTATGAGTTCTTCTGGTAACTTTGACACAATCACTCCAGC
This sequence comes from Clarias gariepinus, assembly GCF_024256425.1. Taxonomy (NCBI): domain Eukaryota; kingdom Metazoa; phylum Chordata; class Actinopteri; order Siluriformes; family Clariidae; genus Clarias; species Clarias gariepinus. Next base: position 4,202,103 of record NC_071119.1, read on the forward strand.
ATATAATATGGTGCCTAAGAATATATGCTGGAGTAAGTGTGACAAAGTTACCAGAAAAACTCATATTGTATATATTAAAAAGTATAAAAGTATATGCACTTTTCCGAGTTTGAAGCAGAAGCTGATGTGCAAATTCCCAAATAACTTGACATATATACATATATATATATATATGTATATCTATGTATATTACTGTCAAGTTATTTGGGAATTTGTATATGTATGTGTGTGTGTGTTCTCGTAATTGTTTGCACTTAATAATATTTAACCAGAAATTACGATATCATTGATTACAATAAAGCTGACAATCTTATTTTATTATAGCTTAAACCTTTTCGGCTATTTCTACAAACTCTTTTTCATCCCTAGTTTATTTATATAGATACGCGAGCGTTCGATTTCTTCCGGATACATTCGGGTTGCGTTCGGATAGTTCCGGACATATTCGGGCTGCGTTCGGATTCTTCCGGATACATTCGGGTACTTCCGGACACATTCGGCTTGCATTCGGACAGCGTCCCGCGTGCGATTCTCTCCGCGCGCATCTAGTCTGGTCTTCTCTCAGTTGGAAACGTGAAAATCCCCGCTGATGGTCTCTGTCACATTTTAATCAGCGCCGTCGGTCTGGGCGAGCACAGGAGCGGAGCTTTAAAGCAGGAGGGGGGCAAAAAAAACCGGATAAATATATTCACACACATGAGCCCGTCGTTGAAGTTTGGGATTTATTCCGTTCGGGTTCTGTTCAGTCGGTAAGATCGTCGCTAACTCTTATTATTCTCATTATTATTATTATTATTAGAAGAAGAAGAAGAATGGTGTGTTTCTCAGATGGTGGTTTTGTTCCGTTTTTAGCTTCGGTGCTCACTGGGTTTGTTGTTATACCCTGGGATGGGTATTTTCTTTATTTAGTTATCTAGAAAAAAAACAGACATAAAGAGAGAGAGAGAGAGAGAGAAGGGTGAAGCTAAAACCTGCTCTGTCTTTAAATACCTCACACCGGGCAGCGCTTTTTATTTTTATCTCACTCATTTATGTAGACATTTATAGCTTTTTAAAACGCCATCGTAGAGCATTTTACTCATTGTAGAGGCGTTTTGTAAGGTTTTAAACCTGTATAAATATGAATAATGGGTGACGCTGGCGTTGTGTTTATGCTAAGCTAACGCGAACTAGCCTGAGGCGCAGCAGCTCGCGCTAGCCAGAAAACGGAGAGAGAGGGAGAGGGGGAAAAAACACAAAAATGTTTCACGGAAGTGCTTAAACTTGGATTTTCTTATCGGTAAGTAGTTCAGTACGTCCTGAAATACGCAAATTTGCGTGTTTCTGTGGAAAAATTGATTGGAATCGGATGAATATTAAAACTATTTCGTGTGTCTTGTGTGCGCACGAGCGCAGTGCTAGCTGGTTAGCTAGTTCGAGTTACTTGTGTAGGATTAACCGTAGATACATGCGCGCGCAGGCAAGGGGGTGGGGAGGAAACCGTTTTTTTAAAAAACATTTAAACGCATTTTTATGATATTTTAAACATTTCCGTTAAAATATATACACTTAAAGAATCGTCTAGCGTTTTAAGCCGCACCAAAACAAAAGGGGGGCCGGATGAAGTGAGACAGTCCCACCGCCCACCACCATTCATTCCACTTGATTCAGCTTTATAGCCTTAATGTCTATGAAGTTTAATCTGACTCTTATTGTTTTTATTTTTTCCTGACAGATTTTATTTCCTGCTTTGGAGGGGAGCAAAGTAAGAGAAGGAGATAGATGTTCTATATATGTAATATATATAGAGATAAAGAGAGAAAGCCAGCCTTCCCACCCACCCCCGTGTAAAGGAAATGCCCATCGCGGCTACTGGTGCACCGCCAGCGACTCCCGAGCCCCGTGTGCGTCCCCGCGTGCCCAAGCGGGCCCCAGAAGGCGACTACGGTGCACCCGAGGCGGCCCTAGACGCGGACAGACTACCCTCCTCCTCTTCTCCTTTCTTAGTGGCACCTTCTTCTCCTCCAGCTCTCTCGCCCCACCCCATGGCCACCGAGCCACCCCGGACTCGGTCCCGCTCGCGCTCCGGATTCTACCAGAGCGCCGGCGCGAACGGCGGCGCTGGAAGTTCAGGCGCAAACCTTCATCATCTGCACCACCACCATCACCATCAGCATCAACAACATCATCAACAGCACCAGATCAGTGGTGCATGCGCAGTGCTCGGGGCTCACCCTCATCCGGAGAACCTGCGTCCACCCGCCGGGATGCTCTCCCCGAGCGGACATCGGCACCCGGGTCCCGGGGCACACAGGAGTCCTGGAGGAGCAGGTAATCTATTACGCATAATCCACATGCTTGTTGTTCTTTTGTAGTTATGTTTTTTTTTTTTTTTTTTTACGTTAAGGTAGAGCAGATGTTCATTCTCATCCTCATTTTTTCACAAAAAGATCAAGATCAAAAACTAGCCTGGATTAATTTCGATTGGTGCACGGATCTGGGAGGGGCATTGTTTTAGAACGTCTAGTAGTTAAACGTGAGTGTGATCGGTTACAATCTGGGTCAGGTCTTTGTACGTCGAACCCACATTTTCTCCTGGATCTGTCTCTCTTTACGTTTCCTTGTAAGCAGTAATATTTCCTGTGCATAAATTGCGCAAGTCTAATTTTTTTTTTATTTAGTTTTCGTGTGCCTTGAAACCTACGGCCCTACGAATGACTAGTTTGCTAGTTGTGTTTTGGTTTTGCTGTGCAGCTATGATACGCAGGATATATTGAAGATCAATTTAGTTATGTCTTTTAAAAAAAAAAAAGGTTAATTCTTTATATATGTTTGTGTTGCTTTTGAGGTTGTAAAGCGTTGCAGTTCCTTTTTACTTCTGCAGGTTGTGCTCTGTAAACTATTCACACAGCACAGAATCCCATGCAGTTAAAGCAAATTACTTTGCAAATTTTGTTTAGGATTTAGGAAAATCTGAAAATAAAACGATCAATATCAGATCAGGACATTTATAAAACCACGATGCTTACAGAATCATTCTTCGGGTGTAGCGCTGTTGTATCAGGTGGACTGTGCTAATTCTAGTCCCTACCATATATCATGATGCGTGGGTTTTGCATATTAGATGGTTCAAAAAAGTCACGTTTTGCGATATTCAAGATCGATGTATCATGTCTTCGACATATATATCACGTATCCGATATATCACATAGCTAGCATAAAATCAGTAAAAAATTTGCTCTCAATTGTCAGGGTGCAGATTCGGACACTCTGTCGTAATCTAAGCTTCGAGTTACGTCATGTCAGCATTAAGCTACTTAAAGTAAAAGCTAGCTATGTGGTAGCTAAGCTAATAATTTTTTTTCCTTTTTTTCATTTTCTTTAACATGTATTTACACCAGGCAACTATGGAGAATTGTGACATGTAATATCGAAATACGTTTAACGTACAATAAATGGAGAGAGAAGGCGTGAACAAATAAACGCTAATAATTAAAAATAAAAAGGCGCACATTAAACTTTTTTTAAATCGAAGTATATATATATCTTGTGGAGGCTTCTCTCCTTCAGTGACCGTGGTCATTTCTAGCTAATTTTCCTGCACACACACACACATGCGTGTGTGTGTATGTGGTTTTGAATGTCGGTTAGTAGAAGTGAAAAGGTTACTCTTGCTGGATGTGAGGGGGGGGTGAAAAACGCAAACATTTCCCAGCTGGATCGCAGCTTTCATCGGGTGTAGTGAGTCACAACTGTTACACATGTGTACACACACACATGCCGCACAAAAAAATCCCCGGTACAGCATTTCCTATTCCAGACATAGGTGGGTGTGTGTGTGTGTGTTCGGTCACGTAAAGCAGTCAGTGGGTAAGCTTACCTGAGTTTACATAGCAACTCAGAAAGAACACACGCACACACACACACATGCATGGTGAATTAACCCCAGACTGGAAATACCTGCCTGCCTGCTGCTGCTTCTACCATGTCGACCAGCTGTGTGTGTGTGCGCGTGCGCGCGCAAGTGTGTCTCCGTCATTGTTTTTTGTTTCCTTTTTTTTTTTTTTGCTTCATTTCTGCAGTTTTATTTGCAGATTATGTGCAGATGAGTCTCACCTGTAACAATAGAGTGAGAGATACTGACCAAGGGTTATAGTGTGAGCGAGTGAGCAAAGGAGAGATATCGACCAGGATCAAAGACACGGCTTTGATAACGAGGGGAGCTCAGCACAGCGAAATCCCCCGAGTTCAACACCATCTGCTCACCATACAGAACAAACGCAGCTCACGTGTGTGTGTGTTTGTGTGCTCTCTCTCTCTCCGACCGTTCTCTCCTTCCTGTCTTCCTGGTTGCGTTTGTGTGCTCCTCCTGAGCGTTGCTTGACGGACCCGGCCTTCATTCTGGTTCATGATGGTCTGTGAGAGATGAAGGGGTTATATGTCTACTCCAGAGTGCGCGCACACACACACAGACAGAGACAGTAACGGGCCCCTGAGAGTTCTGCAGCTTTTCTGCTATAGGAGTTCACTCATTTATCAGAGGAGAGAGACGTGGTTAATCAGTTCCCTACAGGGTCATTTACCCCTCTCTGCCTCTTTCTGTCCGCCTATTCTCTCTCTCTCTCTCTCTCTGTCTTTCTCTTTCTTTCTTTCTATGCCTCTTTCTCATTTTGTCTCTTTTTTTTTTCTGCCTACCTCTTTCTCCTCATCGTTTTCTGTCTGTCTTTGCTTCGCTCTCTGTCTGTCTCTTTTCCTCTCTCTTTCTCTCTTTTCCCTCTGTCTCTCTTCCCCTCTCCACGGCATTGTTCAGACTGCCAGCCAGAATCCGAATTTGGTGTATCCAGATTGGAAGTCAGTTTGAACAGTAAAAATCCACATTGAGTCGGTTTAAAATACGCCTCAGATCTGATTGCTGTAGAAGTCTCTCAGTCTGATCGTTCTACCTGCTCGAACCAGATTTAATGGGACCCCTCTGATCTTACCTGTCTCATTATTTCTTCCTGTTGTTATAAGTCACCAGCATCTGACTTTACACTACACGTGTGCTATAGTGTAGCCACACCTCCGGCCCGTTACCACAGCAACGGACACAGGTAGGTGTACTGTGGGTCGGATTTGGGCTGCCAGTCTAAACTAATAGCAGGTGGGGAGTTTTGTTAAACAATTTGTCAAACAAACTGCATGTGACTGCAGTCTGAGCAAGACCTTCGTCTGTCTCTCTTTCTCTCTCCATGTTTGTCTCCCTCTCTGTCTCTCTCTCTCTCTCACCTCGTCTGACTCTCTTCCTCTCTGTCTCTCCCTCCCTCCCTCTCTGTCTCTCTCTCTCTCCCTCTCCCTCTCTGTCTCTCTCTCTGTCTCTTTCTTCCTCCCTCTCTGTCTCTCTGTTTGACTGTCTCTCATCTTCTGTCTGTCGTCTTCCCTTTCTGTCTCTCACTTTCACAGCTGCTTTCTCTGTCTGTCTCTCTTCCTCTCCCTCTCTCTCTCTTTGCCTGTCACTGTTTTTCCCTTTTTGCCTCTCCATCTGTTTTTTTTGGTTATTCCTGTCTTTTTCTGTTTCTTACACCCTATCTGTCTTTTCCTCTCTCTCTTTCATGCTTACTTTCTCTGACCTCTTTCTATCAGTTTGCCTTAACTTTTTCTCTCTTTTATCTGCCTGTACTGTATTTCCCACTGAGAGTAGCTGTGTGTGCATGTGCGCGCGTGTGTTCAGACACCTGGCACCTGTAGGCCTCTTCTCCTTGTCCGATCTTGAACAGTAAAAAAATTCCTTGTCCTCCCGTGTTCCTGTAAAGACACTGCCAGGTCCAAACTTCATGCTTGACCCGATCGCTCATTTTCTCTTTCTTTTCCTTCTCCTCTCGTGCAGGCAGAAGTGAAAATCTTCGCTCTCATTGCCCTAAAGAGAACAGAGGACTCTGGTTGCTCGTAAAGAGCCCCAGTCTGGAGTATTAGTTTAATTAACGAGTGTGATCCGGGCCCAATTAGAGCGGCTAATCCGCGCTGCACCTTCCAGAGACACAGAGCTCCTGCTCAACACACACACACACACACACACACACACACACACACACACACACACACACACACACTTTCTCAAGAGTCCTTAAAGAAGGCCAGCTGTGTGTGAGGCTCAGGGTTTAGTTCCACTTCCTGATTCGCTCAGACATTAAAATCCAAGAGCGGCGTGTATGTCTTCTTCTCACTGAGCTGTGTGTGAGTCACTTCCTGATTCGATGCTGAGTCGATTCACTTCACACACACACACGTGACTCTAGAGGACGGGAGTGTGCGTTTGTGTGAGTGTGTGTGACTGTTGCGTTCTCGTTGCCTGAGGTTTGTCTGCGTTTGATCTAATTGGTGTGTGTGTCCTGAGTCTGATCAGAATCTAATCTTTACGCTACGGATGAGCAGCACTGCAACAGGAAGTGACTCTTCATTATCAGATCTCCAGGTCTAATCCTAATCACAGTGTCTGTTCCTGCGTGTTTTATCTAATGAACATGGTATGCGATTGCAAGAAATGAGGAGCAGTGTATATGAGCTACAGTGAAACTTTCTCTATGTCTTCCTGCTGTCTTTTTATTTCTCTCACATATCACTATCTTTTTTTTCCTTTATGACTTTCTGTTTTTGTCATTTTTTGGTTTGTTTTGTGTTCTCTCTCTGCATAGTTTCTGTAACCTTTATTCCAGTTCTTTGTTTTTCTTTCTATCCGTCTGTCTCTTCAGTTTCTCTTTCTTTCAAATTTACTTTGGTTATTCTCTCTCTCTCTCTCTCTCTCTGATGAAGCGGCGTGACTGATTTGACATTACCTGTTGGGTTGTTTATTTTTCAGATTATTATTTTTTTTTTTTAAAGACGTGAATGATGTGCGAGTGCTAAGGGAGGAGTCGCAGCAGGCAGGAGAGAGAGAGAAACACGTCCACGTTTTAAGTCTGTTCCGAGTAAATATGGCACATTTTTCGATCAACACGTCGTCCGTAGAGTTGGCAGGTGCTAATTAGAGTTTCCGAGCTGCTCCAAAGCAACCATGCGCTAACTAAAAATAATATTTCCTCAGGTTCCTCAAGTCACATGTTCACTGGTCGATCGGCAGCTTGGTGATGAACCAATCCTGGATTGTCTCACAGGTTCAGGTTGAGAACCAAATAAAACCTGTCTCCTTTTTTTTTTTTTTTTTGACCTGTCGGAAATTTAAAAGCATAATTGATGCTTGAACAAACACTTTATATTTATCTAGCTCAAATTTTCTTTCCCTGTCTCTTTACATTTTTCTCCCTTTCTCTCTCTCTCTCTCTCGCAAATGCACACGCACACACACACACGCACACACTCATGCTCCCACACTCCTCCATTTTCATAACAAAGGGGGCTATTTGTTTTCTCCTGCTTTTGTGCGTCTCCAGGCAACCTCTCGAGCAGTTCCGGCTGCTCCGGAGCTGGACGGGGAAACGGACCATCGAGCCGCGGATCGGACCATTCCCCGAAAACTTTCTTGCCCCCTCCCCGCCCCCTCTCTTCCTGACCAACCAAGTGAACCTGCTTAAAATCGTTGGGTGGGAAAACAAATCCCGATTCCCTGCTTAATTTTCACATCATGTTAGTAAAAAAAAAAAAAAAAACATGATAGAATTGTCGTTCAGGATTCCTCAGAGCCACGTCTGTTTGCTTTTTTTTTTTGTTTGTTTTCTGAAAACTCGCTTATTATACAAGTCTAATTATGAATGTTGAAATTTTAATCCCTTCTTACATAAAGCTCAAAACAGCATTTGGCTGGCGTTGAGGTGATTGACGGGGCAGTGAGAGGATGCCCCTCCCATTTAAAAAGAGCACAGACGATTCTTGTTCCGTCCGGATTCGTAAATCTCCTGATGATGGATTTAGTTCAGTTACAGCTTTTAAGGAGCACTGAGTGTTTTATTATAATTCTGATTTTATTCATTATGAAATAACATAAAGCGTGTTAGAGAAACTACAAAATCAGCCCGGGTGCTTTTATGCACCCTAGACCCCCAAACCCAAACACTGTGGACCCCAACCCTCTATACAAGGGAGTCGAGTCTTTTCTAAAAAATGCCTGTGTTTTTGTGTGTGCACAGGTTTTTCGTTCCAACCGAGCAGAAGCCACACCAGACTTTAGGTGTGACTTCTGCTGGGTTGGAATGAAAACCTGCACAAACAGGCCCTCTTCAGAGTAGAATTGGACGACACTGCCCTAGACTCAAATGCCAGTCCAACCACACAGGCCCAAACAGCTGTCCAAACTCATAGACCCAAACACTAGTTCAATCCCAAAGACCCAAACCTCCTTCACCCGGACTCCAGTCCAAGCCCTTGACTCAAAGCCAGGGCCCAAATGTTAGTCCAACCCCCCTACACCTGATCTCCACTACCCCTAATCCAGCATGTTGTCAATACCATATTACCCACTTACAAGGTGTGTGCGTGCGTGCGCTCACGCATATACATGCAAAAGAGAGCTGAAACGAGTCGGTGAAACCAAATCATGTTTCATGGGGCCCATGGTGGAGTGAGTGAAAAGGGCCGATTGCACAGAAAGGGAGAGATGGAGAGAGAGAGAGAGAGAGAGAGTCAGTGTGATTATTTGTAATGCCGTCTCTCTTGCTCCGTAGCTTTCTCTTTGTCTCCGTCTGTTTTTTGTTTCCCTCTCTTTCTCCCTCTCTCACTTGATCTATTTTGATCATGTAGTGTATCTCGCTGTCTTTCACCATCTGCCTTTCTCAGTTAGTCTCTTTCTCACTTTCTCTGTGTATATCTTTATGTTTCATGTTCTTTCTTTCTCTGCCTCATTCTCGGTCTTTTACATTTTCGCTGTCCTTCTTTTTCTCTGTGTCTGAGAAAGGAAGCCGAACACAGAGAGGAAACATTACCCCAAACTCTCTCTCTTTCTTTCTTTCTCTTCCTCTTAAACTGTCTTTTTCATTGAGTCTTTCTCTTCCCCCTCTCCCTGGTCTGGTTTCAGCTTTTCCAAGTCCGTCCTCTTTTCCTTTGGCTTTTTGTTGCTGTTGGGTTTCCGAGGTTAAAGCTTTCCAGTGTGTGTTCTCTCTCTCTCTCTCTCTCTCTCCCCTTCTTCCATTTACTTCCTCTTTCCCTGCACTGTGTTGCTTCTTTCTATTCAGTTGGGTTACAGTTATGCAAAGCACTTTGGCAAACATACAGCCTTAGTGTGTGTGTGTGTTGTGCAGATCTCTCACACATGTTTTGAAATATGCTTTGAGATTTAAAACCCAGTTGCAACTTTACATTCACACGTTCACAGAATAAAATAAATAAATTCATTAAAATCCAGTGTCAAAAGTAAAATTTTAGATGTAACAGAAACAAGACATGGCAGTTCTGTGCTTTTGGGATATCTGATTAAAATAAAAATAAAAAAATTGGGTAAATTATAGTAGGAGGGAGTTAATTTATTCTCAGATTCTGCTTGATTTATAAAGTTCATCTGTGGCGTGAGCAGTGTGTGGATGATTTGACAGGTGTGTAAGAGAGAGAGTATTATTAACGACTGGCATTAGGAGAGAGTGAAATCGTGTAAGGCAGAACGAGAGAGAGGGAGAGGGGCAGCGTGAGCGAGAGACTAAAAGAGAGGGCAAGGGTAGAAAGATGGAGGAAATGGATCGAAATAGCCGATGCACTCTCGAGCTCTGAGCGAAATCAATAACAGCCATGAGGGGATGCCTCAACCCCTTAATGTCTGCCTTGCTCTTCTCCTCCTCCTCTTCTCTTTCTATCTCTATCTATCTCTCTCTCTCTCTCTCTCTCATTCACTTCCCATCCCCCATGGCTATCCAAAGACACCCCCTTGCTCTCATTTCTCCATCCATCTCCCTGCTGTCTTCAGTAGCGTCCTGTCCGTCCCGTCTCTTCCCCCTCTGTCCATCTCCGACACCATCTGTAGGGAAATATGGCCGGAATGGCTCATAACCTTTCGCGGCACCAAGATGTCCGCCTACGTTCCGTCTTTAACGTTTTTCTGTTTCATTTTATTATTATTATTATTTTTTTTTTTTAAAAAGAGTTTCATTACTCTCAGATTAATGTGCTTTGCAGCCGCGGCTGCTCCCAAGTTAATCAACACCTCCTGATCAACTTGGAACAAACCATCTCTGAATAAAAGGTGGGGGAGGGTGTGTGTGTTATTTTTATTAGCTACTTTCGGTTTTAGCACGATGGTGTGTTTACTCATGCCAGTTCACACCTTGTAACTGGAGTCATGTCAATCTCTCAATCTCTCAGGTGTGAATCAGACACTGTTAAAGTAGCAGGGGTTTCCCAGCATTCAGTGGTGCTGATCAAGACGACCTGAACCCCCCCCCACACACATACACCCCTCCACACACATATGTGTGTGTGTGTGTGTGTGTGTGTGTGTACCCCCCCACACACATACACACACACACACACACACACACACACACACACACACAAACACACACACACACAAATAATGAGATGTGATGAGTGACATCACTGTGTGAGAACTGTAGAGATGTTCTGCTTCTTACAACTTCACAAGCCTTCACAAGCAAAAATAAGTATTTAGTCAGTCACCAATTGTGCAAGTTCTCCCGCTTAAAAAGATGAGAGAGGCCTGTAATTTTTATCATAGGTATACCTCAACTATAAGAGACAAAATAAGAGAAAAAATCCAGAAAACTACATTGTAGGATTTTTTAATAATTAATTAGTAAATATGGTGGAAAATAGGTGTTTGGTCACCTACAAAATTTCATCTAAAAACAAAATTATTACTAATTTAAATGTTGTTATTCTTCTTACTAACCATATTAGTACTAGTACTCCTAGTGTTGGGGAATTCTTTGAGTATTGGAATTCTTACTACTGCTACCACTAGTGCTGTTTTGATAGTAACAGTAGTACTACAATTACTCCTTCTATTACTATTCTTGCTAGTAGATCTTTTTTTCTGCTGCCATTATTGCGTGTACTACTTTAAAAAAAAAAATATTTTTTTACTACAACTGCCACTAGTACTACTCCTTATTCTTTCATCACTTGTAGTACTGATATTATATATGTTGGTAGTCTTAATGCTGAGCATATTGAAATGCTAGCTATTTCTTCTAGTACTACTAAGATTATGATAATTTTTTCCCATCACCTGCACAGTTAGTGCTACTGCTACTATTCTAAGTAGTAATACTACTACTATGCTATCTACTAATTTTATTACTTTTACTCTTATTACTACTCTTTCTAATAAGCTTATTAATATTGGAACAACTGTTCTACTTTCTGCTACTACTTGTTATAGTACTGAAATTATTCATAATTATGCTAATTTATGCTAATAACTTGCCATATTACTGTATTTTTTTTTTAACTTTAAGTAACACAAGTACTACTAGTGTTACTATTCTTTCTACCTTAATACAAGCATACAAGATGCTATAAGAAGTACTATTACTACATCTGCTGCTACTCTAACTAGTACTCTTTGCACTACTACTATTTCTACTCCTACTGTTAATAATCTTATTACTACTATTAATACTATTACTGTTTCTACTCGCAATACTACCATTACTGCTCCTCCTATTGTACTACTGTTACTTTTGAATCCTCTTCCTACGACTACTAGATCCACCACTAGCGTTATTTTTGTTGCAGCGCTTATTACTCCTACTAGTAGTATTACTGATCTTGCCACTCTTCGTCCTAATCTTTTCATAATCTCGCACCTACACTTGGAACTACCACTAGAACTCCTTTCACTACTCCTTACTTCGTGATGTTTTTTTTGAAACTCGACTATTAATCCAGTTACTTTTTTCTAACTATGAGTGGTGATTTTAATTGTACTACTACTGCTGGTCTTGGTGTTATTGGAAGCAAGAACACTAGTATTACTACTTCTACTAGTATTACATGTTTTATTGATATTATTCTTGCTAATGAAAACTGTGTGTTACAGCTCATACTACTTTTACTTCCGCTACTACTGTAGTGTTAATACTGCTGCTGGTCATAAAATGTACAACTAGTATTACTACCACTAGTCTTACTGTTGCTCATACAACTTGTACAGTGCTATAGTTTTTCTTATTTGTTATTTAGTAATATTACTAACCTTATTAATATTTCAAGCTTTGTACTACTACTTCTAGTATTACTACACGTACTACAACTCTGGTTCTGTGTTACTAGAACTACTGTCATGTTTAGTCTTGTTACTGCTGCTGCTATATTAGTATTTAAAATTATTTTATTTCTGCACTTACGTCTCTTTCTACTATAAAACTAGTACTATTACGCTTCTTAATACTATGCTTACTTTTGGTAGTCTGCTACTATTTTTTGTAAATTCTACTGCTCTTAATACTCTCAGTAGAAGTACTTGTACTACTCTTACTTCTCTAACTCTTATGCAGCTTAATACTAGGGACGAACCGATATAATGATAACACGATGCCTCGATGCTGATTCTATTTGTCATCTTGATTTGTCATCTCTAATCTTGATGATAAACGTACACAAAAACACATAATTTTGGAGTCACCGTGGCGATACTTGCACAAAAGAATCTTGATACATCACAGAATCGATTTGTTCTATTAGTAATAAAATTTTAATTACTACTCTTTCTAGTGTACAGTTAGTATTATTACCCCTCCTACTAGTACCACTGTTTCTAGTAGTATTACAAGTTTTATTGCTAGTAATAGTAATCATACTGCTTTGCATCTCTTTCTAGTATTATTTTCTTACCGCACTCACTACTATATTATTTTTACTGTGCTGTTATTAGATTGTAGCTTTTTGTTAGTAATACTACTTTACTTTAATTACTTTACTTACTACTGTACTGTTAGTATTATTCCTCCCCCCTCCTAGGTCCACTGTTTTGCTGTTAGTAATACTGCTTTGGATCCCTTTCTGATATTATTCCCTCTCTGTACTAATGTATTATTATTAGCGGTAGTGTTGTACCACAATTATACTTTTACTAGCATCACTGCTGCTATTACATTATGATGATGCACGTCGACTTCCGTAGATTGATTTTGCCCGCAGCAGTAATAGACCCAGCGCTCCACACACCTGACGTGATTGAGTAAATCTTAGGCGAGGCCATTAATTAGCACTCGTGTTAATTAGGGTTTATTTTTAGTCGAACCACACAAGTTTCTCACCACCTGCCGAAGCCGTGACAGGGTTATCTGCGGTGTGCGGGGAGGAAATCTTTTTTCTCTATATGTTCTAGCGAGTGATATACATTTTTTTTCTCTTTCATGTCTGCGTGTCTCCTTTACACTTCCTCTCCCCCCTTAACTCTTATTAGTTCTCTCTCAGGGTAATTAGCATTTTGTGTGTGTGAAGTAGTTACAGAGGAAACAAGGCAAGCAAGAGACTCAGTGAAGCCGTACTATGTCCGTATCTTACACTCAGGGGCCCGATGTGGAGTCTGCGATGCCGAGGCGTGGCTCATGGCCGGGTTCAGATCAGTCCGTGCAGAGATGAAACGCAACAGATCAAACTCTCGCTGAGAAGCACAGAGGATGATTTAATTAGTTACAGCCAGACACACACACACACACACACACACACACACACACACACACACACACACGTCTTATTTCTGACTTCAAGCATCAGAGAGAGGAGAGGGACAGATCTTAGGCAGCATCAAGCGACAAAAAGAAGTCTAGTGACACAAACACACACACACACACACACACACACACACACACACACACACACACTGCTGTCCTTGGAGCAGAGGTTTCATGGCATCCAAGGGTAACTCCCTCCCCTTCATCTGATGAAATCCGTGCACAAGAATACACAAAGCACGGACGAACACACGCACACTCTCAAACACAAAACACACGAACATATTAATATCATAATAAATTTCTCCAACACGTTTGTGATTGCTCGTCACGCTAACCAGGATGTCGCCTTTTGCTCTTTTGTGTTTCGTTTCTTTTATAAAGAACTATGTGATGTGATGTTAATGTGGGCGTGTCTGTTTGTTTCTCTGCAGGAGCCATGGGAGGAGTGTATCACTATCATTCGGAGCCGTCCTGCGCAGACGCCACAGATAAGGTAAGGTGTGGATGGAAGAATGAATAAATGGATGTGACATCATAGCTAAGCTGTAGACCTCCCTCAGCAGAAAAGAGAATATGAATCAAGAGCTTTTCATATAACGTAGCTAATTATAACAAATTAGCGTCACTAAAGTATGTTAACGAGCTCCGCCCTATTCGAACAATCGTAGACTAAACGATAGAGTCGAGGCGAGGTGCAGATGGGGCAAGAAGGAAGTCTCGCAATTAACAGAAAAGGCGCGTGATGTGAAAAAAGGGATAGCATGTTTTGTGTGTGTTTGGTAAGCTCAGTTTGCAGGTTCTTTTTCAATTAGCAGATGTTCTCATGAAGAAGAGGGTAGAAGAAAACAGGCCGAACTGGTGGCTATGTCCTTTCCTGTTAATCCAAGGCTGAAAAAAAAAAAAAAGTTGTATTTGCCAGACTTTGGTGTGTGTTGGTCAGAGTCGAAGCTCGACATTCTGGTCTCGCTAACGGCGCAGAAAAGAAAGCTCGGCTCGTGGGAGGTCCTGAAATACAGAGCACTGAAACTACAGTGTGTGTGTGTGTGTGTGTGTGTCTCCATTCCTGGGCTTCCACACAGGCAGAAACAGGCTCTCCTCGCTTCAGAATGTAGAGGCGGCCTCAAAATGGGTTTGGCTGTCAGAGAGGGAGAGAGGGAAGGGGGGGGCGGGGGTGGCGTCAAGGCTGGGAAAGAGAGAAAGAAAAGGGCAGAGAGGAGAAGGAGAAAAAAAACACAAGAGAACAAAATAGCCTCCAGACTGTAGGTCTTCACACAGAAATAATTGATAGCTCTCAGTCGTGATCGAGGTGAGGGACGATCGGATACAAGACACGAACGTTCCGGGTAGATTATCAACCCGAGGTCAGGAGGGTCAAAACGGAGGGCTGACAGGAAGTGAACCCGGGGCCCGGCCCTGCCCTTTGACCCTGCGTTTAGTCAAGTCTCAAGGATGCAGGATGTATACTGAAAAACAAATATATTTATATATTAATTATAGCGCCACACAGGCTAGATGAATGAAGTGGCAACTGCTAAATGTGTGTCAAAAAAAATCTAGATATATTTCGCCTGGTCACATCTGGAAACGTCTTGATGTAAAAAAACAAACAAACAAAAAAAGTTTAAAATCATGTAGCCATGATCTTCTGCTGCGTTTTAGAACTAGCTAGCTTGCCATTATGCGTGAAACACGTCGCAGGCGTCACGAGCAAAAATAACAAAACAAAAAAAACCAACAAACAAAAAAAAACGTGCAGAGAGGAGGAGATAATGAATTACGACTTATACTACAAGGAAGGACTTAACGTTCAGGGTTGTCATGGTAACGCGGGTTTGTTGCTGTGAGTTTGTCAGGTTAAATCTAGGGCTTGTTGTGTTTCATCGCCCTGAGGCTGTGTGTATACGTGTGTGTGTGTGTAGGGGTTGGTTGTGTGCAAATGCCTCAAGGCAGTGTGTATCTGTATGTAAATACCCCTCAAGCATGTGTGTGTGTGTATAAATTCAGGTCCTGGTGTATAGAAGCGTCCTCCTGGTGTCTGAAGATGATGATCAGCAAGGTGTGCGTGCTTGCGTGTGTGTAGGGGCTACTTGTGAGTAAATGCCCCGAGGCTACGTGGAAGGAGAGAGCGTCCAGGTCTCCTATCAGACTCGGGCGCTTCGATAAACCCCTCCCTCAGGGCCGTTCCCTGGAGACACAGCCACGTCCGTCTCATCAACTTTCATGTTCCTCCACCTTTCCCCGTTATGCTCTCATCTTCCTGACGCGTTAACCCTTTTGACGTTGCACGGTTCTTCGTCCGGTCAGACGAGACAAAGCGAAGCGACAAAAGGAACCTGACGTTTGACTAGATCCACCTTTTTAAAAATGTTTATTTATTTATTCTTTTATTTGTGAGATGATTTTCTGTTGACCACGGGTACGGAGTCACAGTCGCCTCAGGAAATCTGTCAATATCGAAACCAGACGTTAAAAAAAAATTATATAAAAAACATTCATAATAGTGTCCCAGAGATGAACGTGTGTCTCTGTGCATGTGCGAACGCAGCTATAGGGTACCTAATAAAGTGCCTGCCAACGATTATGGTCGCAGAGAACTTGGAGCACTGGTTCTTGTTTTGTTCGAATAAATTTTACAGCCGGTGTGTACGCAGGGTCATGCTTAGCACATACATGTGCACACGCAGGCCAAGGACATTGTTTGCTTAGTTTTTTTCCCTCTGAGCACTTCCTGATGGGGAAGAGAAGACTTCTGGGTAAGTGTAGATAGATGAAGTGTTGGCGTGCGGACTGAGACGGAGGCGTGTGTGAAACGTTACACCGAGCCCGATTAGGGGCGCGTTTATAAGATTGACTCAAGTGTGTGTGTTCGTGTGCGTGTGAGAGCTGGATCTTGTCCCTCAGTTGTTTCCTGTTAGTGATTAAACACAAGCGCGCACACACGCGCGGCTGTGGTGTTGACGGCTGCGCCTTGACGCTCTGTGTGAATTTTACCACCCACAGTGCTTGCGTGTGAGAGAGTGTAAGTGTGTGTGTGTGTGTGCGCACGCGTGCGTGTTTCTCCGTTGATGGTAATGGTCTCAATTTCTTCGTTTTTACGCTTTCTCGTTAAGTCTTGGTCTCGTGTATGGTCTCTCTGTCCTTATCTTTTAATTTTTTTAGGTCTCTGTCTCTCTGTATGCATGCCTCTCTCTCTCTCGTGTGTGTGCGCGCGCGCGGGTGTGTGTGTCCTGTATGAGCTGTTGTGAAAGCTTCCCATGACTCAGTGAGTTCCCGTAAAGCGACGCAGCGAGCTGTAGCCGGAGCGGTTCAGAGAGTACCGCGCTCCACGCTTGCGCCACAGTGCATGTGTCACTCCGGCGTCACGCTGAAGCAGAATTTTACTCATCGCTGCTTTGTGTGTGTGTTTGCATCTATTGCACAACAGCCCCTCCCCTCATTCAAGGTTTCCCCACACTTTACAGGAAGTGACCTCACTCTGTCCCAAGGCGCAACAGAAGGCGGTGATGTCGCAGGCAGGAAATGGCTTTAGGTTGGATGGGTGTAATTGTGTGTGTGTGTGTGTGTGTGTACTGCTCCAAATACCAATGATGAATGTCTTATCGAGCGATCTCTTTCATAAATATTTATGATTTTCACGTCGATACTGTAGTGCAATAGTTATCTTTAAATCTAATTCGTCTCATTAACAAATGTAGATTTCACCGCTTTCACTTTTATAATTGTTTTTTATTAAAAAAAAAAAAAAAAAAGGTTTTCACAAAAAGAAAAAAAGATTTGTAATACAGCCTGCAATTAAACTCCTCCTTCATATGTTTAACTAAATAATATACTGTATTTCTAGACAGTTGGATGAACAGAGACTTAAAGAGAGCCGGATAGATGTGGGACGGATTTCTAGACGACAGGTGATAAAATAGTTTAGAGAGAAATAGATGGTTGGGTGGGTTGGTATAGGAGTGGGTTGGTGAATTTATAGATGGACAGAGGGAAGGATAGGTGGATGGAAGGATTTGTCAATGTTTTCACAGATGAGGGAGTTTTTGATTTATTGGACGGATGAAATTATCTGTTTGTACATAACTGCATTTAGAAACAGATGGATTTATAGGTAGATGGATGATTTTATTGATTGATGGATATCTTTGAAATCATTCATCCTCCAACTTTTAATCTTTCACCTAAAAATTAATCTGTTCATTCATAAATCTATAAATAACTCAATTCATCCATAAATTTGATCTGACGTTTATAAATCCATTCATCCATCCATCATATCCACCTATAAAAAACGGATAAGATTATTTCCTACATGGAAAAAACTATTTTGGTCCAAGTATGGATTTATAGAAAGATGGGTGGGTGGACGAATATCTAGATGGCTTATTGAATTTAATGGTCAATAGATTAATCGATGGATAGATGGGTGATTTCATAGATTTGTAGATGGATGGATTGATTTTGATGTCAGATGAATGAATTGAGTACTTTATAGATTCATAAATGGTTGCATTAATTTATAGATGGAGGACCATTTATAGATGGTATAGACGAATAGATTTATAGATAAAGAAAGGATTGAATCATTTCTTGATTTATGGATGAATTTGTATAGGATGGATGGATGGATTGATGTATAAATGTTAGATGGATTTGTGGATAATTTGAGTAATTTATTTATGAATAAATGGATTTATAAATGAAAGTATTAATAGCATAATAGATGAATTAGTATAGGATTAATTGGTGGATGGAAGGATTAGTAGATTTAAGAGATTGGTTTTGTGGCTGAACTTAAGAAAGGATGATTGGATTGATTGCTGTATTTGTAGAGATGAATAGATGAATGGATGTATATCGAGTGTGAGTAGGGTTCACTGTGTGCTTAATAAAGATGGACATAATATGAATAGATCTGATTTATAAGGATGGATTTGTAATGGGATGGGGAAAAAAAGGTGAAATGGATAAAAGTAAAAGTGTGTGTTCCTCTGTATTTTTCTGAACAGACATGAGGATGTACTCTATTTTAGCACTCCACTGCTGTAACAGTTCAATTTATTATTTATTCGTCTGCGTTTACTCCACGTGTACACACACCCCGGGCCTGTGAAGAGTAAACAACGCTTCAGTATTGATGTATTGAGCGTTCTAAAAGCTCGACATGCTCCAAACTCACTCTCTCACACTCTCTCACTCTCTCTCTCTCTCAGACGGAGGACTCGCCCAGTCCAAAACGCCAGCGGCTCTCGCAGCAGTCTGTCCTTGAGCTGGCCTCTGCCCCGCCCTCCACGCCCTCGCCACCCATCAGACCGTGGGAGCTTCCGCCCAGCCGCAGACCACACCCCTATCCTCACTCACACTACCACTCGGAGCGCTGTCACACACCTGCCAGACACAGACGCAGGTAGATATACATGAAAGAGTTGGTCTAACGAGGTGGTGATGATGATGATGATGATGATCTCTCTTCCTTTGTGGTGTTTTTTAGTCCTCCGGCGAGGCGTCAGCGTGCCCGACGCGAGCGCCTCTCTCGGCTCCATCACGGCTCCCCTGGTGGCCCCCAGGACGAGAACTACCGCCACCCTCTTCACTCGTACGGCCCTGCCGTGCCCCCTCACCCACCGGCGGGCACCGACGAGCCCCGCGCCTTCCACCCTCCTGCTCTGTCGCCACGGTTACTGCATCCACAGCAGCAAGGCACCGTGGTCATGGACCTCCACGAGCAGGTAAGATGGCATTTGTGTTCTAATTAAAATTAAGAGTTACACTGGTGTGAGTGTGAAATAATTAATTAATGGTGTGTGTGTTTGATAGCTTCCTCAGGGTACAGTTCCTGTATCGTACACCATGTCTCCTGTGGCAGCCCACGCCCTCCCGCCTCCTCTCTGTACGGGACAGCATATCCCAGCATGCTCCTCTCAGCAGCAGGTCCCCGCCTGCTCGGTGGTGTTCAGCGGCCAGCAGCACTACCCCGTCTGCCCGCCACCGGTGCGTGTGTGAGATTTTAAAGCAGTTTATTTATAAGGATCGCATTCGCTGTACTCTGCTACCCCCTTGTGTTCAGACTTGGTTAGTGTTTTCTTAATTTTTTTTGTTTGTTTCCTGTTCAGATGTTGCCTGCGTGTTCGGTGCAGCACTTGCCCGTGCCGTACGCATTCCCGTCTCTGCTTTCCAGCGATTCGACCTTCCTGCTCCACCCGCCACACCACCTCTCGCACCATCACCATCCGCCACACCTCGCCCCTCCCACACACTTCCTTCCCTTCCAGACACAACAGTCAAGATCAGTGAGTATTTACACACACACACACACCAGGCACATGTCATGTTTTTCTTTTTCAGTTGATTCGTCACTTATTTGCATATGTCTGTGTGTGTGTGTTTAGCCACTACAAAGGATTGAGAACGAGGTGGAGCTTCTCGGAGATCACCTGCCAGTAGGAGGCAGCTTTAACTACGCCCACTCGGGCCACCCCAGCCCCCTGCCTCCGTCCACGCCGCTGCAGTTCCTCTCACACGATCCCCTGCCGCAGGAGCTTTTCAGCGTCGTGAGTGTTTTTTCCCTTGGTTCTTAATCCACAATGTATCTAACAAAAGAAAAAAAAAGAAAAAAATCCTACATCATCCACCTCTCTCTCTCTCTCTCTCTCTCTCTCTCTCTCTCTCTCATCTTTCCACACACACAGCCGTATCCACACTTCATGCCTCGACGCATCGCCGGTCGGCGGTATCGCTCTCAGCAAGCCGTGGCTCCGCCCCCGTATCATCCCAGCCTCCTTCCGTACTTCCTGTGAGTTTACATACAGAAAATTTTTAAGGGG